>NC_134484.1:487709755-487764755 GCF_040206685.1 Ascaphus truei
AGGAGTGAGAGTGTGAGATGGATGAAAGGGCAGTGTGTGTGTGTGTAGACAGGAGTGTGAGATGGATGAAAGGGCAGTGTGTGTGTAGACAGGAGTGAGTGTGAGATGGATGAAAGGGCAGTGTGTGTGTAGACAGGGGTGAGAGTGTGAGATGGATGAAAGGGCAGTTTGTGTGTAGACAGGGGTGAGAGTGTGAGATGGATGAAAGGGCGGTGTGTGTGTAGACAGGAGTGTGAGATGGATGAAAGGGCAGTGTGTGTGTGTAGACAGGAGTGAGAGTGTGAGATGGATGAAAGGGAAGTGTGTGTGTGTAGACAGGAGTGACAGTGTGAGATGGATGAAAGGGCAGTGTGTGTAGACAGGGGTGAAAGTGTGAGATGGATGAAAGGGCGGTGTGTGTGCGTAGACAGGGGTGAGAGTGTGAGATGGATGAAAGGGCAGTGTGTGTGTAGACAGGGGTGTGAGATTGATGAAAGGGCAGTGTGTGTGTAGACAGGAGTGTGAGTGTGAGATGGATGAAAGGGCAGTGTGTATGTGTAGACAGGAGTGAGAGTGTGAGATGGATGAAAGGGCAGTGTGTGTGTAGACAGGAGTGTGAGATGGATGAAAGGGCAGGGTGTGTGTGTAGACAGGAGTGAGAGTGTGAGGTGTAGACAGGGGTGAGAGTGTGAGATGGATGAAAGGGCAGTGTGTGTGTAGACAGGAGTGAGAGTGTGAGATGGATGAAAGGGCAGTGTGTGTGTGTGTGTGTGTGTAGACAGGGGTGAGAGTGTGAGATGGATGAAAGGGCCGTTTGTGTGTAGACAGGGGTGATAGTGAGAGATGGATGAAAGGGCGGTGTGTGTGTAGACAGGAGTGAGAGTGTGAGATGGATGAAAGGGCAGTGTGTGTGCGTAGACAGGAGTGAGAGTGTGAGATGGATGAAAGGGAAGTGTGTGTGTGTGTGTGTGTGTAGACAGGAGTGACAGTGTGAGATGGATGAAAGGGCAGTGTGTGTAGACAGGGGTGAAAGTGTGAGATGGATGAAAGGGCAGTGTGTGTGTAGACAGGGGTGAAAGTGTGAGATGGATGAAAGGGCAATTTGTGTGTGTAGACAGGGGTGAGAGTGTGAGATGGATGAAAGGGCAGTGTGTGTGTAGACAGGAGTGAGAGTGTGAGATGGATGAAAGGGCAGTGTGTGTGTAGACAGGAGTGAGAGATGGATGAAAGGGCAGTGTGTGTGTAGACAGGAGTGAGAGTGTGAGATGGATGAAAGGGCAGTGTGTGTATGTAGACAGGGTTGAGAGTGTGAGATGGATGAAAGGGCACTGTGTGTGTAGACAGGAGTGAGAGTGTGAGATGGATGAAAGGGCAGTGTGTGTGTAGACAGGAGTGTGAGATGGATGAAAGGGCAGTGTGTGTGTGTGTAGACAGGAGTGAGAGTGTGAGGTGTAGACAGGGGTGAGAGTGTGAGATGGATGAAAGGGCAGTGTGTGTGTAGACAGGAGTGAGAGTGTGAGATGGATGAAAGGGCAGTGTGTGTGTAGACGGGTGAAAGTGTGAGATGGATGAAAGGGCAGTGTGTGTGTGTGTGTGTAGACAGGGGTGAGAGTGTGAGATGGATGAAAGGGCAGTGTGTGTGTAGACAGGGGTGAAAGTGTGAGATGGATGAAAGGGCAGTGTGTGTGTAGATAGGGGTGAGAGTGTGAGATGGATGAAAGGGCAGTGTGTGTGTGTGTGTGTAGACAGGAGTGAGAGTGTGAGATGGATGAAAGGGCAGTGTGTGTGTGTAGACAGGGGTGAGAGTGTGAGATGGATGAAAGGGAAGTGTGTGTGTAGACAGGGGTGATAGTGAGAGATGGATGAAAGGGCGGTGTGTGTGTAGACAGGAGTGAGAGTGTGAGATGGATGAAAGGGCAGTGTGTGTGTGTAGACAGGAGTGAGAGTGTGAGATGGATGAAAGGGAAGTGTGTGTGTGTGTAGACAGGAGTGACAGTGTGAGATGGATGAAAGGGCAGTGTGTGTAGACAGGGGTGAAAGTGTGAGATGGATGAAAGGGCAGTGTGTGTGTAGACAGGGGTGAAAGTGTGAGATGGATGAAAGGGCAATTTGTGTGTGTAGACAGGGGTGAGAGTGTGAGATGGATGAAAGGGCAGTGTGTGTGTAGACAGGAGTGAGAGTGTGAGATGGATGAAAGGGCAGTGTGTGTGTAGACAGGAGTGAGAGATGGATGAAAGGGCAGTGTGTGTGTAGACAGGAGTGAGAGTGAGATGGATGAAAGGGCAGTGTGTGTATGTAGACAGGGTTGAGAGTGTGAGATGGATGAAAGGGCAGTGTGTGTGTAGACAGGAGTGAGAGTGTGAGATGGATGAAAGGGCAGTGTGTGTGTAGACAGGAGTGTGAGATGGATGAAAGGGCAGTGTGTGTGTGTGTAGACAGGAGTGAGAGTGTGAGGTGTAGACAGGGGTGAGAGTGTGAGATGGATGAAAGGGCAGTGTGTGTGTAGACAGGAGTGAGAGTGTGAGATGGATGAAAGGGCAGTGTGTGTGTAGACGGGTGAAAGTGTGAGATGGATGAAAGGGCAGTGTGTGTGTGTGTGTGTGTAGACAGGGGTGAGAGTGTGAGATGGATGAAAGGGCAGTGTGTGTAGACAGGGGTGAAAGTGTGAGATGGATGAAAGGGCAGTGTGTGTGTAGATAGGGGTGAGAGTGTGAGATGGATGAAAGGGCAGTGTGTGTGTGTGTAGACAGGAGTGAGAGTGTGAGATGGATGAAAGGGCAGTGTGTGTGTGTAGACAGGGGTGAGAGTGTGAGATGGATGAAAGGGAAGTGTGTGTGTAGACAGGAGTGAGAGTGTGAGATGGATGAAAGGACAGTGTGTGTGTAGACAGGAGTGAGAGTGTGAGATGGATGAAAGGGCTGTGTGTGTAGACAGGGGTGAGAGTGTGAGATGGATGAAAGGGAAGTGTGTGTGTAGACAGGGGTGAGAGTGTGAGATGGATGAAAGGGCAGTGTGTGTGTGTGTGGACAGGAGCGTGAGATGGATGAAAGGGCAGTGTGTGTGTAGACAGGGGTGAGAGTGTGAGATGGATGAAAGGGCAGTGTGTGTGTGTAGACAGGGGTTGAGAGTGTGACATGGATGAAAGGGCAGTGTGTGTGTAGACAGGGGTGAGAGTGTGAGATGGATGAAAGGGCAGTGTGTGTGTAGACAGGGGTGAGAGTGTGAGATGGATGAAAGGGCAGTGTGTGTAGACAGGGGTGAGAGTCTGAGATGGATGAAAGGGCAGTGTGTGTGTAGACAGGAGTGTGAGATGGATGAAAGGGCAGTGTGTGTGTAGACAGGGGTGAGAGTCTGAGATGGATGAAAGGGCAGTGTGTGTGTAGACAGGAGTGTGAGATGGATGAAAGGGCAGTGTGTGTGTAGACAGGAGTGTGAGATGGATGAAAGGGCAGTGCGTGTGTAGACAGGAGTGTGAGATGCATGAAAGGGCAGTGTGTGTGTAGACAGGAGTGAGAGTGTGAGATGGATGAAAGGGCAGTGTGTGTGTTGACAGGAGTGACAGTGTGAGATGGATGAAAGGGCAGTGTGTGTAGACAGGGGTGAAAGTGTGAGATGGATGAAAGGGCAGTGTGTGTGTAGACAGGGGTGAAAGTGTGAGATGGATGAAAGGGCAATTTGTGTGTGTAGACAGGGGTGAGAGTGTGAGATGGATGAAAGGGCAGTGTGTGTGTAGACAGGAGTGAGAGTGTGAGATGGATGAAAGGGCAGTGTGTGTGTAGACAGGAGTGAGAGATGGATGAAAGGGCAGTGTGTGTGTAGACAGGAGTGAGAGTGTGAGATGGATGAAAGGGCAGTGTGTGTATGTAGACAGGGTTGAGAGTGTGAGATGGATGAAAGGGCAGTGTGTGTGTAGACAGGAGTGAGAGTGTGAGATGGATGAAAGGGCAGTGTGTGTGTAGACAGGAGTGTGAGATGGATGAAAGGGCAGTGTGTGTGTGTGTAGACAGGAGTGAGAGTGTGAGGTGTAGACAGGGGTTAGAGTGTGAGATGGATGAAAGGGCAGTGTGTGTGTAGACAGGAGTGAGAGTGTGAGATGGATGAAAGGGCAGTGTGTGTGTAGACAGGGGTGAAAGTGTGAGATGGATGAAAGGGCAGTGTGTGTGTAGATACGGGTGAGAGTGTGAGATGGATGAAAGGGCAGTGTGTGTGTGTGTAGACAGGAGTGAGAGTGTGAGATGGATGAAAGGGCAGTGTGTGTGTGTAGACAGGGGTGAGAGTGTGAGATGGATGAAAGGGAAGTGTGTGTGTAGACAGGAGTGAGAGTGTGAGATGGATGAAAGGGCAGTGTGTGTGTAGACAGGAGTGAGAGTGTGAGATGGATGAAAGGGCTGTGTGTGTAGACAGGGGTGAGAGTGTGAGATGGATGAAAGGGAAGTGTGTGTGTAGACAGGGGTGAGAGTGTGAGATGGATGAAAGGGCAGTGTGTGTGTGTGTGGACAGGAGCGTGAGATGGATGAAAGGGCAGTGTGTGTGTAGACAGGGGTGAGAGTGTGAGATGGATGAAAGGGCAGTGTGTGTGTGTGTGTGTGGACAGGAGCGTGAGATGGATGAAAGGGCAGTGTGTGTGTAGACAGGGGTGAGAGTGTGAGATGGATGAAAGGGCAGTGTGTGTGTGTGTAGACAGGGGTTGAGAGTGTGAGATGGATGAAAGGGCAGTGTGTGTGTAGACAGGGGTGAGAGTGTGAGATGGATGAAAGGGCAGTGTGTGTGTAGACAGGGGTGAGAGTGTGAGATGGATGAAAGGGCAGTGTGTGTAGACAGGGGTGAGAGTCTGAGATGGATGAAAGGGCAGTGTGTGTGTAGACAGGAGTGTGAGATGGATGAAAGGGCAGTGTGTGTGTAGACAGGGGTGAGAGTCTGAGATGGATGAAAGGGCAGTGTGTGTGCAGACAGGAGTGTGAGATGGATGAAAGGGCAGTGTGTGTTTAGATAGGAGTGTGAGATGGATGAAAGGGCAGTGTGTGTTTAGACAGGAGTGTGAGATGGATGAAAGGGCAGTGTGTGTGTAGACAGGAGTGTGAGATGGATGAAAGGGCAGTGCGTGTGTAGACAGGAGTGTGAGATGCATGAAAGGGCAGTGTGTGTGTAGACAGGAGTGAGAGTGTGAGATGGATGAAAGGGCAGTGTGTGTGTAGACAGGAGTGAGAGTGTGAGATGGATGAAAGGGCAGCGTGTGTGTAGACAGGAGTGAGAGTGTGAGATGGATGAAAGGGCAGTGTGTGTGTAGACTGGGGTGAGTGTGTGAGATGGATGAAAGGGCAGTGTGTGTGTAGACAGGAGTGTGAGATGGATGAAAGGGCAGTGTGTGTGTAGACAGGAGTGTGAGATGGATGAAAGGGCAGTGTGTGTGTAGACAGGGGTGTGAGATGGATGAAAGGGCAGTGTGTGTGTAGATAGGAGTGTGAGATGGATGAAAGGGCAGTGTGTGTGTAGACAGGGGTGTGAGATGGATGAAAGGGCAGTGTGTGTGTAGATAGGAGTGTGAGATGGATGAAAGGGCAGTGTGTGTGTAGACAGGAGTGAGTGTGAGATGGATGAAAGGGCAGTGTGTGTGTAGACAGGAGTGTGAGATGGATGAAAGGGCAGTGTGTGTGTAGACAGGAGTGTGAGATGGATGAAAGGGCAGTGTGTGTGTAGACAGGGGTGTGAGATGGATGAAAGTTACCTTGGACTCCGCAGGGGTTCTCTGGGGGTATGGTGTCAGTGACAGTGTGTGACAGTCAAATAGGTGTGTGTCAGTGATGTCACTGTACCTTTTGGCCAATGAGTGTCGTGTGGGAGGCTGAGTATGGGCGGGCGGACACAGGGACCAATGTGTGTGTGTATGTATGTGTGTGTCACAGTGAAGCTTACCTCTTGGCCAATGAGAGTCGCGGGGGTGCGGCCAGAACCACGGATCAATCACATTCACCGCATGTTGTTCAACCCCACAACTTTTGAATTTATATATTAAGATCTAACGTTACCTAGTTCATATCTCTTAACTAACTCTCATCTACTATATATTTTCGAAAGCACTGTATGTCTGCGTCCCAAGGGCCAATCGCATAGCACCTTTGGCCTGTCACTCCGGCTCAGGCCATGCCCGCCCCCGCACTCCTCTCATTGGCCTGCGTCCAACACCAATGCCACACTGTCCCACCCCTCACTGACTCTAATTGGCCTGCGTCCAACACCAATGCCACACTGTCCCACCCCTCACTGAGCTACCACTGCTACACTGTCCCACCCCTCACTGAGCTTTGGGACGGCCACGCTTCACAGCTCTCAAACCACAAAACACTCACCGTCTGCTAACACAGAACTGCTGAATCAGGTACAGAATCCGCCCCCTCCCCCCCCCCCGGTCCACGCCACACATCTCCCGCCGATCACAGACATTCACACAACACCAAACACTGCACACTGCCTCTTCAATGACCCCCCCCCCCGGTCCACTCCAGAGATCTCCCGCCAAACAGGAGGACACCGCACGCCACACATCTCCCTCCCGCTAGCGCAGACCCTTACACGCCACAGATCTCCCGCCAAAGCCCGCAGGGTCCTCCTCCGGAGGACACCGCACATCTCCCTCCCGCTTCCGCAGACCCTCTACGGGCCGCGGCCTACCGGCCCACACGCTCCTCCTCCTGAGGACACCGCACGCCACACATCACCCTCCCGCTAACGCAGACACTCTACGGGCCGCGGCCCGGCCCGCACGGAGCTCCTCCGAAGCCCACCGCACGCCACAGATCTCCCGCCAAACACCATCGGCACCGGCCCACATGCGCGGGCGTCGGGGGGGAGGGGAGCGCGAGTCACGGGGGACCAAGCGGGCGCCGGGGGAGCGCGAGTCACGGGGAGGGACAGTGTGTGTGTGGGGGGGGGGACAGTGTGTGTGTGGGGGGGTGGACAGTGTGTGTGTGTGGGGGGGGTGGACAGTGTGTGTGTGTGGGGGGACAGTGTGTGTGTGTGGGGGGGGGACAGTGTGTGTGTGGGGGGGGCAGTGTGTGTGTGGGGGGGGGACAGTGTGTGTGTGTGTGGGGGGGGGGACAGTGTGTGTGTGTGTGGGGGGGGACAGTGTGTGTGTGGGGGGGGGACAGTGTGTGTGTGTGGGGGGGGGACAGTGTGTGTGTGGGGAGGGGGACAGTGTGTGTGTGTGTGGGGGGGGACAGTGTGTGTGTGGGGGAGGGGGGACTGTGTGTGTGGGGGAGGGGGGGCAGTGTGTGTGGGGGAGGGGGGACAGTGTGTGTGTGAGGGGGGGGACAGTTTGTGGGGGAGGGGGGACAGTGTGTGTGTGGGGGGGGGGACAGTGTGTGTGTGGGGGGGGGGGGACAGTGTGACTCCCGGGCAACGCCGGGTCTCTCAGCTAGTCTACTATATGTATTACAGATGTGTTACATGCCAAGCGAGTATTTAACGCCCACCTGTGCCTGCCCTTATACCCCATAAACATTATTTATATATTATTATTTACATTATTTGCAAACTCACATTATATAGCATCGTCTGTAACAACATACAATTTATGTGACATAACTTATATTCTATAACTTATCTTCCCGAGATCTCCGAACTTTCTTTAGCAACTTACCTATATAACTATAAACTATACAACATCTCCATCCCTAATCTCTAATTCCCCATAAGCGACTAAGACTAATAAATCTGAGCGTATGATCCTTTAGCCTATACCCTGTAACTTAACTAGCTATATTTACTAACGTAACTACAACTGTGCTCAACGCCGTGTAACCTTCCTTGTTTCATCAGTCCGTGTGTTTCCTATGATAAGGTTTATGGGAGCGTGACCCCATGGCTGATACCCCCCTGTGTCCCCCTATGCCCCCCCATACACCCATATGCCCCCCCATACACCCCATATGCCCTACCATGTCCCCCATATGCCCTCCCCCAAACACCCCCCATATCCCCCCCCCCCAAATACCCATGTACCCCCCCCCAAACACCCCCCCATGCATCCCCATGTACTGTCCCGATCATAGCCTTCCTCCCGGGCGGGACATGCTGTGTTCCGTGACTTTTACACAGCCACCCCTCCCTCTCCACCTGCCAGCTAGAGAGAAAAAAAAGAACAATGTTCTATGAATCGTTGCTACCAATATATAATGAAAAGTTCCAATATGTATATGTTGAAACAATATGGATCTTGCTTGAAGAAAGGATACTCATAATATCAAAAGTGTCTGGTACATGTTAGAAATACAAACTATAAACAGTATAACTACTGTATAACTACTGTATAACTGTAAAACTACTGTACTGTAAGTCACTTATTTATACTGTATACAGTATACTGTATTGTAACTACTGTATATACTGTATAACTATATTACTGTAGGTTAGACACATCCTGTACTGGATTTAATTTATTTATAAAATATTTTACCAGGAAGTGATACATTGAGAGTTACCTCTTGTTTTCAAGTATGTCCTGGGCACAAAGTTAAGACAAATAATACATGGTTACAAATACAGTTACATAAATGAACAGGGTATACATTGTATACAAGACACTGCATGCACAGTTAAAGAAAATATATATTATGGGCGTATGAAACAGTTACAGACCAGATTAAAATACTTAATACTGTATACTGTACAGTAGAAAGTGGAGAGGAAGAGCTGATATAAAATAGTTATTTTGAATGCCATACTTACCTGTACTTACCATACTACAGTACAGTACCTTACTATTTTCCTGTGGCCTGCCCATTACGCTTTAAAAGAATAGGCAATACGGTCGCAAGATGATAGATATATTTATTGCATCTTTGTACGGTGAGTATGTTGTTCCAGAAACTCATTATTCCTTCAGCTAATTCATCCTTTTTGGACGGTTTCTCCACTTTTCTGATATAATCCTTCAACTGATGCCATACCAATTCGATGGGATTCAAGTCTGGAGATCTTGATTTGGGGGAGGGGGGGAGAGGGGGGAAGGTGAATTAAAACAATGAGAAACGGTTACCGAACTTACTCCTGTGGCATCTTAACCCAGTTGATACTGCTGGCAAGAATATGGGCAGGAGACGCGGTGTGTTTCAGATCATTGTCCTGGAAGAAACGGTGACCAGATGGGAAATCACGAGTAATTTATTCAACAATCTCTGGCACTATTTTCTCTTGGAGAAATACTTTATTCATGATTCCTGGAACAAGAAAAGAAAAATGTAACATTAGGTTGGGTTGGGGGGGAATAATCCTTCTCCCTCCCTACCCTCTCTATCCCAGTCTCATAAATATCCTCCCTCCCCTTTCCCCTCCCCTCCTTACCTTCCCTCCTCCTCCCTCTTTTCCCCCTTATCTCTTCTCCTTCTGTCCTTTCCTTTGTCTCTACTGGGATATGCAAGGGGACTCTGCCTTTCAAAGAAAAAATGAAAAAGGGTTCATGGTTTAAGGAATCTCTGGAATTAGTACAGAGTACTCTGTTTGAGTACAAGGTTCTGGGACTTTGTACTGTATATCAAAAATGCTGTAAAGATACCCCCTTGAAACACTGTTATATTACCAATTTGTTTATCCCTGTGACAACCTATCAAAAAGTTTGAAACAAAAAACACACTTGTATAGATATAACATAATAATATAACAGTTTTACTGCACAGACTAATAATAATAACACTCCAAAACATAGACGCCTCGCAGGGCCGTACCCCTTCACCGTGCTCCCCTTTGCACTGTGATCTTACCCTCGTGGGGTTTAATCACAAGAACAAAAATGCCCAAGCAACCAACACTCTGTTGTCCACGGAGTCAATCACCCTCCGACGTGTGTGTGACATCACTGTCCCACTACCCCATGTATGGTTGGTGCACTTGGTGAGATGAAACGCCTGCCAGATTTGTCCACATCTGTGTGATGATTATGAATATGGGATCCACGGATCTGAAGCGATGAACCGCGACGCCTCCGCCTCTACGTTGGGTGGGTCCTGCGTCGATTGTACCACCTTAGAGTCTCTGTGGGCATAGATCGATGATCTGGTCCCAGATCATCCTGGTCCAGGATGCAGACACGTCCTGGCTTTGTCCCTATGCTCTGGTTCTACTGGGCAGTGTCCCTGCAGCAACCACAAGCTACACAGGGGAGTCATGGCCTAGCTGGGGCCCAATAGGGGAGATCTGGCCTCTTACCCCTTCCTTGTCCCAACTCCAACTGGCATGGCTTGCAGCGAACAAAACGTATCTATCTGTAGAGCAGGAGGAGTCATATTGGCTGATACGCGCTATGTGACTGTCCCAGAGGCTCATGGGATATGTAGTCCCTGCTTGGAGCCTCTACCTATTGGCCGCCATTTGCGCAATTGTCCTGCGAATTCGCAGCGTCTTGCACACATGCAATTGCCTCTAAGATGGCGGTGCCTGCAAAAGTAGCCGTCAGCGACGCAATCGCCATTGCAACCTGCTCCATGCCTCAGTTCCCACCCACAGCCCTCCCCGCACCCTCCCCATTCTCTGTTGTCGGTCACAGCCGCAGCGGCAGGTAAGGGAATGAAGGGGAACCCGGGAGGAACCAACAGGGTCAACAGGAGCCCAGAGGGAGCCCCATGCTATGCACCTCTGCACACATCTCTTACACAAAGATACGCCCTTTCCTCTGTTGCTCAACTGCTAAAACTCTGACACAGACCCTCATTCTCTCCCGTCTCAATTACTGTAACCTCCTGCTGTCTGGCCTTCCTGCCTCTCACCTGTCTCCCCTATAATCTATCCTAAACGCTGCAGCCAGAATCACTCTACTCTTTCCTAGATCTGTCTCAGCGTCTCCCCTGCTGAAATCCCTCTCCTAGCTTCATATCAAATTCTGTATCACACACAATTCTCCTCCTCACTGTTAAAACTTTACACTCTTCTGCTTCTCCTTACATCTCAGCCCTAATTTCTTGCTATACACCATCCCAACTCTTGCGTTCTGCTCAAGGATGTCTTCTCTCTACCCCTTTCGTATCTAAAGTCCTCTCCTGCCATAAAGCTTTCTCACTGACTGCCCCACACCTCTGGAATGCCCTTCCCCGCAGTATCCGACTAGTACCCTCTCTATCCACCTTTAAGAACCACCTGCTTAAGGAAGCATATGAGTAGCTCCATAGCTGATAATTTACAACCTGCAGACACACTTACCAGAACGCCCTCCTACTGTCTCTGTACGTACTTCCTACCAACCAATTAGATTGTAAGCTCTTTGAAGCACAAACTTTCCTAAATGTTACTTTTATCTCTGAAGCACTTCTTCCCATTATGTTTCATTTGTATTATTTGTATTATTTATATGATTGTCACGTTTATTAGTGCTGTGAAGCGCTATGTACACTAATGGCACTATGTAAATAAAGACATAGATACATAGATACCTACCCTGTGTAAACACTTGGTTGACAAGGTTTTCTTACTGAGAAACATTGTATACACTCTGCACATGGGAAAGGTTTCTCCCCTGTGTACACACTTGGGTGACAAGGTTTTCTTACTGAGAAACATTTTATACACTCTGCACATGGGAAAGGTTTCTCCCCTGTGTAAATGCTCTGGTGCCTGAGGACTGTCCTCCTATTACGGAATTGATCATGATGTAATCCCCTTTTATGAATTGTCTGGTGTGTGTTGAGGTGCCTCTCAGGGCTGAAATGTTTCCCAAATTCTGTACAATTAAAACGTTGCTCCCTTGTGTAAATCTCCTGGTGTAACAAGAGGTCCCACTTTGTATAAAATGGTTTACCAAACTTTGAACAAGCAAATTATTTCCCCCGTGTGAATCATGTGGTGTGTGAGGTCATTCATCCAAGAAACGTTTTTCCTATACTCTGTCCATGTGAAAGGCCTCTCCCTGCATGAATTTGTTAGTTTCTGAAGAGGTGACCCCAACACTGAATTGTTTCCCACACTGAACAAGCAAATGGTTTCTCCCATGTAAATACTTGGGTGTGACAGGAGGTCACACTTTGTAATGAATTGTTTCCAACATCCTGAACTAGGGTTATACAATAACAAAAATGCTTCCCATCATAAGAGTATTAAGTAATTTATTGTGATAACAATATTCAGCAATATATTAACACCCAATAGAAAGCAAAAAAGCAAAAGTCCTCAAAATGTTCAAGGTCATTTATTGTGAAACATATTTCTTATACAAATGCATTTCATTCTTAATAAAATGTAAAAAAGCAAATACATTTTAGTATATTTTAAGAATAACAAATGTTTCCATAAAAATGTTACACAAACTACACCCACACTAAAGCCCCTTTCTTCACCATTTATTTTTATTTATTTATAAAAATGTTTTACCAGGAAGTAATACATTGAGAGTTACCTCTCATTTTCATGTATGTCCTGGGCACAGAGTTAAGATGACAAATAATACATGGTTACAAATACAGTTACATAAGTGAACAGGGTACACATTATATTCAAGACATTGCATGCACAGTTAAAGATAATATATATTATATGCGTATATAACAGTTACAGACCAGATTAAATGTGAGACACCCTTAGTTTTGAAAGAACTTAAACTGGTGGTGGATATGAGAGTCTCCAGTAGGTTGTTCCAGTTTTGGGGTGCACGGCCCTTCTCCAGTACACATTAATAGGGCATGGGGAGGCATGGGTTAATGGGCATGGGGAAGAAGGGGGTCAAGAGGCACGGGTGAGAGCCGAGAGAAATACGGGGGAGGAGAGAAAGGGGTTGAGTCATGGTGGAAGGGAAGGGGTAAGAGGCATGGCAGAGGGGAAGTGGTTAACATGGAGGGATGAGATTACCATCAGGAGGATTCCTTATAGCTGCAGCATGTGAAAGTCAAGGAGCTCAAAGACTCGCTCCCACTCCATTGTCTCTACCAGACCCACACACAGTCCTCTCTCTGACACAGTCCTCACCCCGCCTCTCTGCCAGACCCACCCCCACACCTCCCTGCCAGACCCACCCCCACGCCTCTCTGCTAGACCCACCCCCACGCCTCCCTGCCAGACCCACACCCCCACTCTGCAGCTGCCGATAGGAATGCCATGGCAAGAAGTAATGGCAAGTATTGCGTTACCGTCCATTTTTATTACTGCAGTATGTGGCGGGTTCCGTAGCCGGCCTTCATTAATAAAGGTGGAGCCCGGCTGGCTGCCCCTGAAACCATATGGTATGGGCTGAGTGTGTCAGCTCTTGGGTCAAATATTGTACCTTACTGTGTTGCCTGTAATTTTGTTCCTCTGTTATACTGTCCCCCCATAGGGTTATAAACTAGGAACTGTGTATGTGGGGTTAACTGTGTAAGCCCAGTGGGCCACTTAATGCATTATCTGTGTATTCCCTTTGTCTCATGGGCCTGCGACTGCCTGTACAAACTTGTAAGTGGGTTGCCTTGTATGGGTGGCCTCTTATGAGAAATAGCTGCAGGGCAGGGGCTTCTGGAACATGAGGGAAATGGGGGGGGTAATATTTTAACCTGTCTTGCCTGCCAGCAAGGTATTCTTAGCTGGTGTCTTAGAGAAGAGGTTTTAGAACCCTACATGATAGGTGTAGATGGTGGAATGCAAGCTCTTGTGTCTAAATGTTGGTTCTCTGTGTTTTAAAACTGCAATGCATTGTGTTTGTCCTGTGATTTAAACCCAGGTTGGTGACAAAAGGCAGTGTGAATTAGCACGTGAATTACATGTGAATTAGCATTTCAATGCCACAGCTCAGATAGGGAATCCAAGCCCAAATCTCCCCAATTTATTTCCCTTATAAGTATAAGGTCCCCCAAAGTATATTCTGTAAGGAAGAGTACTTTATATTGTGTTTCAATGTTTACTACTGTATAAGGTTCAATACAGAAAGCACAGGCATTTGGAAGATGCTTGCTAGTTTGCATAGAATCCATAGTTCCAAGATGAGAGGAATGGCAGAGAGGGGAAAAACATTTGGTGAGCAGAATATTCAGATTAGGATCTTTGTTTTACGTAGACACCGCAGAGCCAGGGAAAAACGGCCCTGTATGTCAAAACTGATAAGCAAGGTTTCTATTGGCAAGTTTGGAATTTATCCCTCCTATCAGTGAATGCGTAATTTCAATCCCTGCTGTAATTGGCTATTACACTCCTCAATGATTTAGATAGGAATCCAGCCTATATAAGAGCGTGCAGTAAAAGCAGCTCTCTCTCTTTTTCCTGTTGGAGATCTGAAGACAAGCGGCTGCTGGCAGGCCTCTCAAAGGTGCTTCTGTGAAAGAGCTATTCACACAGGGAAGCATGAGGAGGCCTAGCCAGCAAGCTGGATTACGGTCCAGGAGCCCAGAACCAGGGCCCTATCAAGATAAGCCTTTGTGGAAGCAGGCGCCTTGCAACTAGGAAAGGGTAGATCTCCTTCCCCAGACCCCAGTAAGTGTGTATATTCTGTTTCTTGTATTTCTGTGTGTTTCCGAGGTCTTATCCGAATAAACCGCAATTTATTTTACTGCCTGTTTTGCCTTGTGACTGATCCCTTAAATACACTACCGACACACTTTATTAGAGTGTGGCCGGTACCGCAAGCCGGGAGATTTCCCGGCTTGCTAGTGGCCGCCCCTCGGCGAGCCGCGCGTCTTAGACGCGCGGTCACGCGTCTTCGGGAGCGTGCGCCCCCTGCACGCGCGTCCAGGGGCTCCCCGAGGGAGCCCTGGTGTCCCGCGATCGCGGGACAGCGGCAGGGGGTTCCGGGGGACCCGGCGGACCCGGCAGCGGTAGGGAGAGCGCCCCGATCGGAGGGCGCTCTTCCGCTGCTTCGGCGCGCGCCTGTCACTCTCGGGCGCGCGCCAGGCTACTGCTGCGGCCAAGAACGGGCAAATGCTCGAATAAACTTGGTATTTATTTATAAGCAGTATAAAGGTGTATTTGGCCTGCCCTACCGTGACAGTATTACTATGCTACTGGTATATTGCCCAACCCTACTTTGAACAATCACATTTTATCTCATGTATGAATCCTCATGTGTGTAAGGAGGCTGATCCTCTGTGAAAAGCTTTCACCACACTATGTACATGGAAATGGTTTCTCCCGTGTATGAATTCTGTGGTGGATGAGAAGGTGGCTCATTAGAGAAAAGCTTTTCCCACACTCTGTACATGTGAATAGTTTTTCCCCTGTATGAGTCATCTGGTGTATGAGGAGACTGCTCTTAACTATGAATTGTTTTCCACACACTGTACATGTGAATGGTTTCTCCCCTGTATGAATCCGCTCATGGATGAGGAGCTCCGCCTTCTGAGAAAAACTTTTACTACACTCTGCACATGTGAATGGTTTCTCTCCAGTATGAGTCATCTGGTGTCTGAGGAGGTGGCTCTTAGAACTGAATTGTTTACCACACTCTGAACAGGGGAATGGTTTCTCCCCTGTATGAGTCTGCTTATGTTTGAGGAGTCGGCTCTTAATACTAAATTGTTTCCCACACTCTGTACATGTGAATGGTTTTTCTCCTCTATGAGTCATCTGGTGTATGAGGAGACTGCTCTTAACTGTGAATTGTTTCCCACACTCTGTACATGTGAATGGTTTTTCTCCTCTATGAGTCATCTGGTGTATGAGGAGACTGCTCTTAACTGTGAATTGTTTTCCACACACTGTACATGTGAATGGTTTCTCCCCTGTATGAATCCGCTCATGGAGGAGGAGCTCCGCCTTCTGAGAAAAGCTTTTAATACACTCTGCACATGTGAATGGTTTCTCTCCAGTATGAGTCATCTGGTGTCTGAGGAGGTGGCTCTTAGAAATGAATTGTTTACCACACTCTGAACAGGGGAATGGTTTCTCCCCTGTATGAGTCTGCTCATGTTTGAGGAGTCGGCTCTTAATACTAAATTGTTTCCCACACTCTGCACATGTGAATGGTTTCTCTCCAGTATTTCCGGTTTCTGTCCAGCAGACAAAATGTTTCGACCACAATGTGTAATAACTGATGCTTTACCTTGTAAAACAAAATCAATAAAAACAAAGTTAAAAAAAAAAACATACATGCAATTAGGATAAAAACAGGAGAAACATCCTCCAACCCCAAACACTATTATGAACAGTTATACAGTGGGGAGGTGACTCATAACCCAAAGACGAGTGGTACATTGCAGGTGTTCCTGAAGGACGCGGCACTACCGAAATTGGACAGATTGGAGCGCGAGGCACTGCAGAAGGATTTCACACTAAAGGAACTAACAGAGGTTATCAAAAACCTAAAGTCCTCTAGAGCCCCGGGTCCGGATGGGTTCTCCACCTTATATTACATGAAATTCGTAGGGATCTTGGCCCCACACATGCTTAGATTATTTAATGGGGTTCTGGCGGGAGAGCCCTTCACGGAACAGATGCTCCAGACGTCGATTTCATTGATTCATAAGAAGTATAAAGATCCCACAAATTGCCAAAGCTACAGGCCAATATCGTTGATCAATTCGGACGTTAAAATTTACTCTAAATTACTGGCCAATAGATTGAGCGCTGTCCTGCCCAGGCTGATTCACCCGGATCACGTTGGCTTCATTAGAGATAGACAAGCAGCTGACAATACCAGAAGGATTGTAGATATTATTGACTTTGTTAATGCCAATAGGATCCGGGGACTGGTGTTACGCTTAGACGCGGAGAAAGCCTTTGACAGGATAGACTGGCCATATATGGAGTCAACGCTTGGGGCATTCGGGTTCGGGGGTAAAATTTTAAGGGCAATAAAAGCATTATACACAGCCCCGGCAGCCAGGGTGATTCATCAAGGCTTCACATCAGAGCTGTTTAAAATTAAAAGTGGTACCAGATAGGGCTGCCCGCTATCGCCCTTGTTGTTCACCTCATGCGTGGAACCGCTAGCGGCACAGATTCGTAGTAATCCGGATATAGCTGGAATCCAAATCATGACATTATTCTGACAATGACAAAGCCGCTTACCTCGCTACCCAACCTGTTTAACCTACTGGAGAGATTCAACAGAGTTTCTGGTTTTAAGATAAATCAGGCTAAATCAGAGGCGCTCAGCCTGAACATCCCAAAAGAAACTGAGAAATTAATAGAAATTAACTTTAAGTTTAAGTGGCAGCCGAAGACTATAAAATACCTGGGGGTGTATCTCACAAAGCAGATAACCTCTCTTTACCAAGCAAATTATCTCAGTCTGCTGAGGGCCTTAAAGAAGGAACTCGGGGACTGGTCCGCATACGGAATCTCTTGGATTGGCAGAATTTATAGAGTAAAGATGAACCTTCTACCCCGCCTATTGTATCTGTTACAAACTCTACCGATACCTGTGGTGAGATCTGAGATCAAGGAGTTACAAAACTCAATCACAAAGTTTATATGGAAAAACAAAAGACCACGGGTAAAAGCGAAAATCATGCAAAGACCTAGAGAAGCTGGGGGCTTGGCGGTGCCGTGCTTGTTGTCTTATTATAAAGTGGCGCAATTATGCCAAATTACACAATGGCATGGGGACCCAAAGCTGAGAAGGTGAGTGTCGCTAGAGAGGGAGCTGTGTGCCCTGCTGGAGCTCAGGGACTTAATTTGGTACCCTAAATCTAGATTAAAGGACTTAAAGGAGCCGCTGGCCTCCTTGCTCAACTCGGTGTCAGTCTGGGAGGCGGCCAAAAGTAATCGCTCAATGACCTCAAAACACACTTTAATGGCCCCTTTGTACGGCAATCCAGATTTTGCTCCGGGGTGAGAGGGCAAGAATTTCACGCTATGGTGGCAATTGGGGTTCAGGAGGCTGAAAGACCTGGAGGGGAGAAACATTATCAAATCATTTGACCAATTAAAGTCGGAAAAAGACATCACCAACACAGAATTCCTTAGATACCTCCAGGTCTGGGCATTTTATATCAAACACTCAGCAAGACCACCGCCAACTAATTTTGAAAAGCTCTGTGTGCGGGGCACCGACACACGGGTACCGATTTCTGCTTTGTAGAGAGATGTGATCGGAGCCAACAGGGACGGTACACGTAGACCCAGATTCATGACTCAGTGGGAGACAGATCTGACAGGGCCACTAGAAGACGAGGACTGGACGGAAATCTTTAAGGCAGCTGCCAGTAGCTCGATCTGCACGACTTTAAAGGAGAACTCATATAAAGTAATGATGAGGTGGTATCTCACCCCAGTTAGATTGGCTAAATTTATCCCAGGCAGTGCGGGGAAAGGGGGAGCTGGTGCACATGCTGTGGTCCTGACCACAAATCATACCCGTTTGGAGTCAAATTAGAGATTGGTTGCAGAGGATCTTGGGCCTCCCAATTCAGCTAGACCCGTGGCTGTTTCTGTTAAGCAAACCTACAAAAGAAGTGTCAAGATCGGGGAACAAATTAATTGCACATTTTGCAACGGCTATGAGGTGCGAGACCGCAGCATTGTGGAATCAGAATGCAATTCCATCAATAGGAAAAATTCGGAACAGGATTTGGTTTGTTTGCCAGATGGAAAAGTTGAGTTTGGTTAACGACACTGGCCCAAATTTCCAAAAGGTCTGGCTGCCCTGAGTGGCACAGACGGTTATCCAGGGGGTGAGCAATGCCACCGTCTGGCTCTGACAGGATCAGGCGAGTTCTCCTCTGATGGGCGGTGAGGGTCGGATACGGAAGAACTAGGAGACGATAGTGGACACCCCCCCCCCACGGGGACACTGAAGTGGGCGGGCACCCTCCTTACCCAGGGCTACGGAGTTAACGCAAGGAGCGATCTCAGATCATCTGCACATGTTAGGAGAGCCTCTGTGACACCTCCCCCAAACCCCTCCCCCCCAATTCCTCACCTTATTGTCATTCCCTTCCCATGTCTGTTTAGATGTTGTATGTCCATAATTGTTTTTTACGGTACTTATTATATGAATGTATGCTATATAGTTAAAACCCAATAATATGAAAGTTAAAAAAAAACGCATGTTGCACAGGTTGCATTTCTCCACCTTTGGAGTCCATGGCAGAAACACAATTTAAACAATTCCCCATACTCCGTTTGGTTGATCAGAGAGGGTCGGGAATTGCCATGCAATCATGCCGGAGCGGTGACTGCAGGGTGGCCAAATCCCAGCCCTCTAGTTCTTACTGAACCGGAGATATGGGTTCCCAGTTTATGCAGTTTTTCACTTAGCGTTTTCACCGCCTCGCGGCTTTCCTACACCATTGTGGTCAATGGCGTGGCCCTCGTGGTGGGCGCGACCCTTTCCCGTGGCCATTGACCATCGAACCCGGTTAGGGTCGAGTAAGGGGTTTCCCCTGAGCTAGGGGCAAAAAATAATTAGACCACTACCTGCCCGAGGACCAGTTACAATTTTAATAGGTTTGAACTTGGCCGTGACCAAGTTCCCACGGCACTTTACTGATTAAAGGCACTTTCATTGAAATTGTATCCGCTTTCGGAGTTTGCGGTTTGGCTGGCAGCCAACTCGTCCTTGGAGAGCGGAATCGAGGAATCCCCATTGAAAGAAATTACGACAGGCCTGCAAAACTCGTAAAGCGAGAAGGGCCGAACTGCTCCAAGGAAAAAAAATTTGGGCCGCACGGGTAAAATCATCATCATAATCTCTCCTCCAGCACCTCTCATCATCCTCATATCTACCCCAGAACCCCTCATTATCAACCTTTGCGATACTCCCCATCTATCTCTCATACCCCCATCTCTCCCCCTCCCCCACAGGCCTGCATTACGCCATTCATTTCAATGGAGCAGCTCCGCTCCTCCTCTCAGGCGCCACCTGCTGGTCTTCTCAGGTATCGGGCCCAAAACGGTGAAATCTCCATAGATTCCTATGGAGCTTCAATGGCGCCTTATGGAACCGGTTGCAAATGGAGGGTGAAAAGGCGGGAAGGGGAACAAAGGGTCATAAATACACAAACACCATTAACCCTTTCCCTCCTGACCTGATCCCAGTGTATGTGTTTGGTGCATACGCTGTAGGGGTACAAACAAAGATAATTAGGACAATACATACAACCAGAAAAGAGAACACATTTTGCACTGAGGCAGGGTAATAAAAACACATGTAATCACTGTTACATTTAACCCCTCGCCTCTCACACGGTGGTGGGGGGAGGCCAGCTGGGGTGTAACCCCTTTATTACCGGGCCAACCCCCCCACCCCCCCCATCGCTACACTCTCCCTGCATGAATTTGTTGGTTTCTGAAGAGATGACCCTAACACTGAATTGTTTCCCACACTGAACAAGCAAATGGTTTCTCCCATGTAAATACTTGGGTGTGACAGGAGGTCACACTTTGTACTGAATTGTTTCCAACACCCTGAACTAGGGTTAGACAATAACAAAAAATACTTCCCACCATAGGAGTATTAAGTAATTTATCGTGATAATATTCAGCAATATATTAACACCCAATAGAAAGCAAAAAAGCAAAAGTCCTCAAAATGTTCAAGGTCATTTATTGTGAAACATATTTCTAATACAAATGCATTTCATTCTTAATAAAATGTAAAAAAGCAAATACATTTTAGTATATTTTAAGAATAACAAATGTTTCCATAAAAATGTTTCCTTAACTACACCCACACTAAAGCCCCTTTCTTCACCATGTTATTTTTATTTATTTATAAAATGTTTTACCAGGAAGTAATACATTGAGAGTTACCTCTCGTTTTCACATATGTCCTGGCATAGAGTTAAGATGACAAATAATACATGGTTACAAAAAGTTACATAAGTGAACAGGGTATACATTATATACAAGATATTGCATGCACAGTTAAAGATAATATATATTATAGGCGTATGTAACAGTTACAGACCAGATTAAAATGTGAGACAGCCTTAGTTTTGAAAGAACTTAAACTGGTGGTGGATGCGACTGAGAATGTTGAGAAATTTGACATTAAGGGGTCTAACGTAAACAGCACTGACATCTCAGCAGCCATTTTGGCAGACTATCCTTGTCAGCTATAAGTTTTGTATGTCATTCAGTCTGTGTCTGTCTTCCATGTGTTATGTGCTGATTTCTGTGAAACTTGTCTGTGTGAACGTGAGAAAGCAGAGTGGTTGTTGGGCTCTCAGTAGATGCTTTGTATCCTTTGCCAGCTGCAAATGATGAGGTGATGAGGAAGGAGTATGTGGGAGTGTGGGGCGGTAGAGAAAAGTCCAGGCAATAATGAGAAAACTTGGTAGAATTAGCTAGTCTGAGATAAGCAGTTTCTCACATTGTAACTCTGAAACAAAGTATCAATAATAATGTGGAGGAAAGGTTACTGAAGCTGATGTAATCCTTTTTGCTGATTTACATATATTCATTTTGTTTCTTTATTATACAATGACGCTATTTTTATGACGTACAAGCGACCTCATAAAAGGGCGTATGTTTTCGTTTTTAGGTTATAAATATGTCACACCATATTAACTGTTAGAGAGCTTTTCTATAGAAGCTTTCTCCTGTGTACACTGAATAAACTCATTTGATAACTACATTTTTTAACACGAGAGTCTCTGGTAGGTTGTTCCAGTTTTGGGGTGCAAGGTAAGAAAGTTTATAATTACCCCCTCGACCCCCCTTCTCCTGTACACATTAATAGGACATGGGGAGGCGAGGGTTAATGGGCATGGGGAAGGAGGAGGTCAAGAGGCACGGGTGAGAGCAGAGAGAAATACGGGGGAGGAGAGAAAGGGGTTGAGTCATGGTGGAAGGGAAGGGATAAGAGGCATGGCAGAGGGGAAGTGGTTAATATGGAGGGGTGAGATTACCAGCAGGAGGATTCCTTATAGCTGCAGCATGTGAAAGTCAAGGAGCTCCCAGACTCGCTCCCACTCCACTGTCTCTACCAGACCCACACTCAGTCCCCTCGCTGACACAGTCCCCACCCCCACGCCTCTCTGCCAGACCCACCCCCATTCTGCAGCTGCTGATAGGAATGCCATGGTAAGAAGTAATGGCAAGTATTGAGTTACTCTCCATTTTTATTACTACAGCATGCTACTGGTATATTGCCCAACCCTACTTTGAACAATCACATATTTTATCTCATGTATGAATCCTCATGTGTGTAATGAGGCTGATCCTCTGTGAAAAGCTTTCCCCACACTATGTACATGGAAATGGTTTCTCCCGTGTATGAATTCTGTGGTGGGTGAGCAGGTGGCTCATTTGAGAAAAGCTTTGCCCACACTCTGTACATGTGAATGGTTTGTCCCCTTTATGTATCCTCTGGTGTAAGAGGAGGTTGTTCTTAACCCTGTGCGGTCCAATTAATTTTCACAAAGTGCGCCAGCAAGTCTAATTTATTTTCCCGAAAAAAAACCACATACAGCTTTTTTTTACGGCGCGCGCACACTCTCACACTGCGCGCGCTCTCACTGGGCTCGCGCACTCACTGCGCTCGCTCTCACTGCGCTCGCTCTCACTGCGCACTCTTACTGCGCGTGTGCTCTGACTGCGTGCGCACTCTTACTGCTCTAAAGCTCTTATCATTGTACTCGCGCGCAATCTTTCTGCATACCTCCGATATCAGCTGTTTTGTCGGCTGAGGCTGGGTGCAGGGCTGGGGGGTGGAGGAGGGATCAGTGCAGCTGCTGGGAGAAGGGGAATGCAGGGGACTCACAGCACACACACACCACACACACACCACACACACACCACACACACAGCCCCCCCCCCCCACCCAGATGTCAGCTGCTTTGTCTGCCTGTGCGGTTCGGTGCAGTGTTGGGGGGGGGAGGGAGGGAGGAGAGAAATCAGTGCGGCTGCTGGGAGAAGGGGACTCACAGCACACACACAGCCAGCCCCTCCCCCCCACCTCCGATGTCAGTGCTGGGAGAAGAGGATTGCAGGGGACTCACAGCGCACACACACACACACACACACACACGCACACACGCACACGCACACGCACACGCACAGCCCCCCTCCTACCTCCGATGTCAGCTGCTTTGTCTGCCTGTGGGGATTGGTGCGGGGCTGTGGGGCGGATCGGTGCAGGGCTGGGGGGGGGGGGGTGATCGGTGCAGGGCTGGGGGAGGGGCGGGGGAGGAGGAGGGATCAGTGCGGCTGCTGAGAGAAGGGGAATGCAGGGGACTTGTGCAGCATCCGGCGCCTCGCTCCACATCTTCCTCCCGATCCGACATTGGACCGCAAGTGGCAAAATATTTTGTCGGATATATTCCGACATTGGACCGGAAAGGATTAATACAGAATGGTTTCCCACACTCTGTAGATGTAAATCATTTCTCTCCTGTATGAGTCATCTGGTGTCTGAGGAGGCTCCTCTTAGTACTGAATTGTTTTCCACACTCTGTACATGTGAATGGTTTCTCTCCTGTATGAGTCATCTGGTGTCTGAGGAGACTGCTCTTAACTGTGAATTGATTCCCACACTCTGTACATGTGAATGGTTTCTCCCCTGTATGAATCATCTGGTGTGTGAGGAGGGTTCTCTTAGTACAGAATTGTTTCCCACACTCTGTACATGTGAATGGTTTCTCTCCTGTATGAGTCATCTGGTGTCTGAGGAGGTTTCTCTTAATACTGAATTGTTTCCCACACTCTGTACATGTGAATGGTTTCTCCCCTGTATGAATCCGCTCATGGATGAGGAGCCCCGCCTTTGTAGAAAAGCTTTTACTACACTTTGTACATGAGAATGGTTTCTCTCCAGTATGAGTCATCTGGTGACTGAGGAGGCTTTTCTTAATACTGAATTGTTTCCCACACTCTGTACATGTGAATGGTTTCTCCCCTGTATGAGTCATCTGGTGTATGAGGAGATTGCTCTTAAATGTGAATTGTTTCCCACACTCTGTACATGTGAATGGTTTCTCCCCTGTATGAATCCGCTCATGGATGAGGAGCCCCGCCTTTGTAGAAAAGCTTTTACTACACTCTGTACATGGGAATGGTTTCTCCCCTGTATGAGTCATCTGGTGTTTGAGGAGACAGCTCTTAAATGTGAATTGTTTCCCACACTCTGTACATGTGAATGGTTTTTCTCCTGTATGAGTCATCTGGTGTATGAGGAGGTTGCTCTTAATACTGAATTGTTTCCCACACTCTGAACATGTGAATGGTTTCTCCCCTGTATGAATCCTCTGGTGTCTGCGGAGGTGGCTATTGGTACTTAACTGTTTCCCACACACTGTACAAGTAAAAGGAGTCACTGCTGTCTGAATCATCTGGTGTGAAAGAAGTTTCCCCTTCAATGAGAAACTGCTCCCACCATCTGTAAATGTAAAGGCTTGCTCCCTAGCGGAGACACAAAGGTGTGTGAGCAGGTCCCTGTCCAGTGAGAAGCTTTTGCCACACTGACAACAGAGAAAAGGCTGAGCACCGCGGCTTCTTCTTAAATCTCTCGCATACCTTTTGCTGGACCCATATTTAGAGTCCGTCTCTGCTGTGTGCTGTACAAGGTCTGTAAATTCACCATCATGTGGCACTGGTTTCTTGCTCGTGTCTAAAACGTGGCAGGAATCATTGTTTTTTGGCACTTCTGGGCTGCGAGGAGTCAGACAGCTTCTGGATGTATCAGAGCTCAAGTTCTGTTCCTCATTCAGGCCGATCTCTAACAGAAGTAAACAAAAAATACAGAACAAATGTTTTCAATCTGTAAATCAAATTACTGAACGCAAATTACAAATACAAAACACTGAAGAATTTTTTTCACCGACACTTAGTTAACAAAATATTCTCTTCACCCAGGGTTTTAAAATTGTGGCACATTTTGGCACATGGACATCCAGTGACCCCTAATGACTGTGGTGGTTCCCGAAGGCCTGAAATGTATTTGTAGCAGCTCTCACAGTGAAATCATTGATACATATATAACTTGTATTTATTACTGTATTCATTATTTAAGGGTACATGTACATCCTCCAAATAATTAATATTGAAAATGCCCATTAGAAGTAAAGTTAAGGAACTCCTGGTCTATCATATTAGTGCGTTAATAATATCAACTAAACCAGACAGCAATCTATAGTGTAAAGATACTGTAGATGCCCATGTATGTATGTCTTTATTTATATAAGGCCCGCCATGGGCGCTTTATCAAAGAGTGGTTTCCTGAGTCTAGAGAGTGTCACGTTATAGGCACTCCCAGCCCACACTGCCTACCTGTATCAAAGGTAAAAAAAGTCCCATGGGAACAAAACAGTCCGGTAAAAATGTAACCACGGAAAGAAGGCAGTATAACTGTGGGGGAGAAATCCAGCAAAAGGACACAATAAAGAATACAATAACAATACACTTAAATAGACTCATAAGGACAATAAAAATTAAATGAAAAAGCATCAAATTTTAAAATGGATAAGATGTGGAGAGAATAAAATTATTTAAATTAAATTAACTGTAACACCAAATAATATAATCATGTAATAATAAACATATAATAAATGTAAATTCAACTACCAAGGCAAAGAACAATTTGAATCTTGATAAAGGGAATATACAGTTAGGTCCGGAAATAATTGGACACTGATACAAGTATTATTATTTCGGCTGTGTACGAAAATAAATTCAAGTTACAGTTAAATAATGAATATGGGCTTAAAGTGCAGTATACTGTATGAGCTTTAATTTGGGGGTATTCACATCCAAATTGGAGGAAGGGTTTAGGAATTACATCTCTTTAATATGTAGGCCCCTCTTTTTCAAGGGAACAAAAGTAATTGGACAATTGATTCAAAAGCTGTTTCATGGACAAGTGTGGGCTATTCCTTCAGTATTTCATCATCAATTAAGCAGGTAAAAGGTCTGGAGTTGATTCCAGGTGTGGCATTCGCATTTGGAAGCTGTTGCTGTGAACCCACAACATGCGGTCAAAGGAGCTCTCAATGCAAGTGAAAAAAGGGCATCATTAGGCTGCAAAAAAAGAAAACCCATCAGAGAGATAGCAGGAACACTAGGAGTGGCCAAATCCCCAGTTTGGTACAATCTGAGAAAAAAAAGAACGCACTGGCGAGCTCTGCAACACAAAAAGGCCAGAATGTCCACGGAAGACAACAGTGGTGGATGATCGTAGGATCCTTTCCATGGTAAAGAAAAACCCCTTCACAACATCCAGCCAAGTGAAGAACACTCTCCAGGAGCTAGGCATATCATTATCCAAGTCTACCATAAAGAGAAGACTTCAGGAGATCAAATACAGAGGGTTCACCACAAGGTGGAAACCATTCATAAGCCTCAAGAATAGAAAGGCCAGATTAGACTTTGTCAAAAAATATCTCAAAAAGCCAGCCCAGTTCTGGAACAGCATTCTTTGGACAGATGAAACTAAGATCAACCTGTACCAGAATGATGGGAAGAAAAAAGTATGGAGAAGGCTTGGAATGGCTCATGATCCGAAGCATACCACATCATCTGTAAAACACGGTGGGGGCAGTGTGATGGCATGGGCATGCAAGGCTTACAATGGCACTGGGTCACTTGTGTTTGTTTATGATGTGACAGAAGACAGAAGCAGCCGGATGAATTCTGAAGTGTATAGGGATATATTGTCTGCTCAGATTCAGCCAAATTCAGCAAAGTTGATTGGACGGCGCTTCATTTTACAGATGGACAATGACCCAAAACATACTGCGAAAGCAACCCAAGAGTTTTGTAAGGCAAAGAAGTGGAATATTTTGCAATGGCCAAATCAATCACCTGATCTCAACCCGATCGAGCATGCATTTCACTTGCTGAAGACAAAACTTAAGGCAGAAAGACCCAAGAACAAACAACAACAAGTGAAGACAGCTGCAATAAAGACCTGGCAAAGCATCACAAAGGAGGAAACCCAGCGTTTGGCGATGTCTATGCATTAACAGTGTTGATCAAAAAAGGGGGTTCCGGGGGACCCGGCGGACCCGGCAGCGGTAGGGAGAGCGCCCCGATCGGAGGGCGCTCTTCCGCTGCTTCGGCGCGCGCCTGTCACTCTCGGGCGCGCGCCAGGCTACTGCTGCGGCCAAGAACGGGCAAATGCTCGAATAAACTTGGTATTTATTTATAAGCAGTATAAAGGTGTATTTGGCCTGCCCTACCGTGACAGTATTACTATGCTACTGGTATATTGCCCAACCCTACTTTGAACAATCACATTTTATCTCATGTATGAATCCTCATGTGTGTAAGGAGGCTGATCCTCTGTGAAAAGCTTTCACCACACTATGTACATGGAAATGGTTTCTCCCGTGTATGAATTCTGTGGTGGATGAGAAGGTGGCTCATTAGAGAAAAGCTTTTCCCACACTCTGTACATGTGAATAGTTTTTCCCCTGTATGAGTCATCTGGTGTATGAGGAGACTGCTCTTAACTATGAATTGTTTTCCACACACTGTACATGTGAATGGTTTCTCCCCTGTATGAATCCGCTCATGGATGAGGAGCTCCGCCTTCTGAGAAAAACTTTTACTACACTCTGCACATGTGAATGGTTTCTCTCCAGTATGAGTCATCTGGTGTCTGAGGAGGTGGCTCTTAGAACTGAATTGTTTACCACACTCTGAACAGGGGAATGGTTTCTCCCCTGTATGAGTCTGCTTATGTTTGAGGAGTCGGCTCTTAATACTAAATTGTTTCCCACACTCTGTACATGTGAATGGTTTTTCTCCTCTATGAGTCATCTGGTGTATGAGGAGACTGCTCTTAACTGTGAATTGTTTCCCACACTCTGTACATGTGAATGGTTTTTCTCCTCTATGAGTCATCTGGTGTATGAGGAGACTGCTCTTAACTGTGAATTGTTTTCCACACACTGTACATGTGAATGGTTTCTCCCCTGTATGAATCCGCTCATGGAGGAGGAGCTCCGCCTTCTGAGAAAAGCTTTTAATACACTCTGCACATGTGAATGGTTTCTCTCCAGTATGAGTCATCTGGTGTCTGAGGAGGTGGCTCTTAGAAATGAATTGTTTACCACACTCTGAACAGGGGAATGGTTTCTCCCCTGTATGAGTCTGCTCATGTTTGAGGAGTCGGCTCTTAATACTAAATTGTTTCCCACACTCTGCACATGTGAATGGTTTCTCTCCAGTATTTCCGGTTTCTGTCCAGCAGACAAAATGTTTCGACCACAATGTGTAATAACTGATGCTTTACCTTGTAAAACAAAATCAATAAAAACAAAGTTAAAAAAAAAAACATACATGCAATTAGGATAAAAACAGGAGAAACATCCTCCAACCCCAAACACTATTATGAACAGTTATACAGTGGGGAGGTGACTCATAACCCAAAGACGAGTGGTACATTGCAGGTGTTCCTGAAGGACGCGGCACTACCGAAATTGGACAGATTGGAGCGCGAGGCACTGCAGAAGGATTTCACACTAAAGGAACTAACAGAGGTTATCAAAAACCTAAAGTCCTCTAGAGCCCCGGGCCGGATTCGTTCTCCACCTTATATTACATGAAATTCGTAGGGATCTTGGCCCCACACATGCTTAGATTATTTAATGGGGTTCTGGCGGGAGAGCCCTTCACGGAACAGATGCTCCAGACGTCGATTTCATTGATTCATAAGAAGTATAAAGATCCCACAAATTGCCAAAGCTACAGGCCAATATCGTTGATCAATTCGGACGTTAAAATTTACTCTAAATTACTGGCCAATAGATTGAGCGCTGTCCTGCCCAGGCTGATTCACCCGGATCACGTTGGCTTCATTAGAGATAGACAAGCAGCTGACAATACCAGAAGGATTGTAGATATTATTGACTTTGTTAATGCCAATAGGATCCGGGGACTGGTGTTACGCTTAGACGCGGAGAAAGCCTTTGACAGGATAGACTGGCCATATATGGAGTCAACGCTTGGGGCATTCGGGTTCGGGGGTAAAATTTTAAGGGCAATAAAAGCATTATACACAGCCCCGGCAGCCAGGGTGATTCATCAAGGCTTCACATCAGAGCTGTTTAAAATTAAAAGTGGTACCAGATAGGGCTGCCCGCTATCGCCCTTGTTGTTCACCTCATGCGTGGAACCGCTAGCGGCACAGATTCGTAGTAATCCGGATATAGCTGGAATCCAAATCATGACATTATTCTGACAATGACAAAGCCGCTTACCTCGCTACCCAACCTGTTTAACCTACTGGAGAGATTCAACAGAGTTTCTGGTTTTAAGATAAATCAGGCTAAATCAGAGGCGCTCAGCCTGAACATCCCAAAAGAAACTGAGAAATTAATAGAAATTAACTTTAAGTTTAAGTGGCAGCCGAAGACTATAAAATACCTGGGGGTGTATCTCACAAAGCAGATAACCTCTCTTTACCAAGCAAATTATCTCAGTCTGCTGAGGGCCTTAAAGAAGGAACTCGGGGACTGGTCCGCATACGGAATCTCTTGGATTGGCAGAATTTATAGAGTAAAGATGAACCTTCTACCCCGCCTATTGTATCTGTTACAAACTCTACCGATACCTGTGGTGAGATCTGAGATCAAGGAGTTACAAAACTCAATCACAAAGTTTATATGGAAAAACAAAAGACCACGGGTAAAAGCGAAAATCATGCAAAGACCTAGAGAAGCTGGGGGCTTGGCGGTGCCGTGCTTGTTGTCTTATTATAAAGTGGCGCAATTATGCCAAATTACACAATGGCATGGGGACCCAAAGCTGAGAAGGTGAGTGTCGCTAGAGAGGGAGCTGTGTGCCCTGCTGGAGCTCAGGGACTTAATTTGGTACCCTAAATCTAGATTAAAGGACTTAAAGGAGCCGCGGGCCTCCTTGCTCAACTCGGTGTCGGTCTGGGAGGCGGCCAAAAGTAATCGCTCAATGACCTCAAAACACACTTTAATGGCCCCTTTGTACGGCAATCCAGATTTTGCTCCGGGGTGAGAGGGCAAGAATTTCACGCTATGGTGGCAATTGGGGTTCAGGAGGCTGAAAGACCTGGAGGGGAGAAACATTATCAAATCATTTGACCAATTAAAGTCGGAAAAAGACATCACCAACACAGAATTCCTTAGATACCTCCAGGTCTGGGCATTTTATATCAAACACTCAGCAAGACCACCGCCAACTAATTTTGAAAAGCTCTGTGTGCGGGGCACCGACACACGGGTACCGATTTCTGCTTTGTAGAGAGATGTGATCGGAGCCAACAGGGACGGTACACGTAGACCCAGATTCATGACTCAGTGGGAGACAGATCTGACAGGGCCACTAGAAGACGAGGACTGGACGGAAATCTTTAAGGCAGCTGCCAGTAGCTCGATCTGCACGACTTTAAAGGAGAACTCATATAAAGTAATGATGAGGTGGTATCTCACCCCAGTTAGATTGGCTAAATTTATCCCAGGCAGTGCGGGGAAAGGGGGAGCTGGTGCACATGCTGTGGTCCTGACCACAAATCATACCCGTTTGGAGTCAAATTAGAGATTGGTTGCAGAGGATCTTGGGCCTCCCAATTCAGCTAGACCCGTGGCTGTTTCTGTTAAGCAAACCTACAAAAGAAGTGTCAAGATCGGGGAACAAATTAATTGCACATTTTGCAACGGCTATGAGGTGCGAGACCGCAGCATTGTGGAATCAGAATGCAATTCCATCAATAGGAAAAATTCGGAACAGGATTTGGTTTGTTTGCCAGATGGAAAAGTTGAGTTTGGTTAACGACACTGGCCCAAATTTCCAAAAGGTCTGGCTGCCCTGAGTGGCACAGACGGTTATCCAGGGGGTGAGCAATGCCACCGTCTGGCTCTGACAGGATCAGGCGAGTTCTCCTCTGATGGGCGGTGAGGGTCGGATACGGAAGAACTAGGAGACGATAGTGGACACCCCCCCCCCACGGGGACACTGAAGTGGGCGGGCACCCTCCTTACCCAGGGCTACGGAGTTAACGCAAGGAGCGATCTCAGATCATCTGCACATGTTAGGAGAGCCTCTGTGACACCTCCCCCAAACCCCTCCCCCCCAATTCCTCACCTTATTGTCATTCCCTTCCCATGTCTGTTTAGATGTTGTATGTCCATAATTGTTTTTTACGGTACTTATTATATGAATGTATGCTATATAGTTAAAACCCAATAATATGAAAGTTAAAAAAAAACGCATGTTGCACAGGTTGCATTTCTCCACCTTTGGAGTCCATGGCAGAAACACAATTTAAACAATTCCCCATACTCCGTTTGGTTGATCAGAGAGGGTCGGGAATTGCCATGCAATCATGCCGGAGCGGTGACTGCAGGGTGGCCAAATCCCAGCCCTCTAGTTCTTACTGAACCGGAGATATGGGTTCCCAGTTTATGCAGTTTTTCACTTAGCGTTTTCACCGCCTCGCGGCTTTCCTACACCATTGTGGTCAATGGCGTGGCCCTCGTGGTGGGCGCGACCCTTTCCCGTGGCCATTGACCATCGAACCCGGTTAGGGTCGAGTAAGGGGTTTCCCCTGAGCTAGGGGCAAAAAATAATTAGACCACTACCTGCCCGAGGACCAGTTACAATTTTAATAGGTTTGAACTTGGCCGTGACCAAGTTCCCACGGCACTTTACTGATTAAAGGCACTTTCATTGAAATTGTATCCGCTTTCGGAGTTTGCGGTTTGGCTGGCAGCCAACTCGTCCTTGGAGAGCGGAATCGAGGAATCCCCATTGAAAGAAATTACGACAGGCCTGCAAAACTCGTAAAGCGAGAAGGGCCGAACTGCTCCAAGGAAAAAAAATTTGGGCCGCACGGGTAAAATCATCATCATAATCTCTCCTCCAGCACCTCTCATCATCCTCATATCTACCCCAGAACCCCTCATTATCAACCTTTGCGATACTCCCCATCTATCTCTCATACCCCCATCTCTCCCCCTCCCCCACAGGCCTGCATTACGCCATTCATTTCAATGGAGCAGCTCCGCTCCTCCTCTCAGGCGCCACCTGCTGGTCTTCTCAGGTATCGGGCCCAAAACGGTGAAATCTCCATAGATTCCTATGGAGCTTCAATGGCGCCTTATGGAACCGGTTGCAAATGGAGGGTGAAAAGGCGGGAAGGGGAACAAAGGGTCATAAATACACAAACACCATTAACCCTTTCCCTCCTGACCTGATCCCAGTGTATGTGTTTGGTGCATACGCTGTAGGGGTACAAACAAAGATAATTAGGACAATACATACAACCAGAAAAGAGAACACATTTTGCACTGAGGCAGGGTAATAAAAACACATGTAATCACTGTTACATTTAACCCCTCGCCTCTCACACGGTGGTGGGGGGAGGCCAGCTGGGGTGTAACCCCTTTATTACCGGGCCAACCCCCCCACCCCCCCCATCGCTACACTCTCCCTGCATGAATTTGTTGGTTTCTGAAGAGATGACCCTAACACTGAATTGTTTCCCACACTGAACAAGCAAATGGTTTCTCCCATGTAAATACTTGGGTGTGACAGGAGGTCACACTTTGTACTGAATTGTTTCCAACACCCTGAACTAGGGTTAGACAATAACAAAAAATACTTCCCACCATAGGAGTATTAAGTAATTTATCGTGATAATATTCAGCAATATATTAACACCCAATAGAAAGCAAAAAAGCAAAAGTCCTCAAAATGTTCAAGGTCATTTATTGTGAAACATATTTCTAATACAAATGCATTTCATTCTTAATAAAATGTAAAAAAGCAAATACATTTTAGTATATTTTAAGAATAACAAATGTTTCCATAAAAATGTTTCCTTAACTACACCCACACTAAAGCCCCTTTCTTCACCATGTTATTTTTATTTATTTATAAAATGTTTTACCAGGAAGTAATACATTGAGAGTTACCTCTCGTTTTCACATATGTCCTGGCATAGAGTTAAGATGACAAATAATACATGGTTACAAAAAGTTACATAAGTGAACAGGGTATACATTATATACAAGATATTGCATGCACAGTTAAAGATAATATATATTATAGGCGTATGTAACAGTTACAGACCAGATTAAAATGTGAGACAGCCTTAGTTTTGAAAGAACTTAAACTGGTGGTGGATGCGACTGAGAATGTTGAGAAATTTGACATTAAGGGGTCTAACGTAAACAGCACTGACATCTCAGCAGCCATTTTGGCAGACTATCCTTGTCAGCTATAAGTTTTGTATGTCATTCAGTCTGTGTCTGTCTTCCATGTGTTATGTGCTGATTTCTGTGAAACTTGTCTGTGTGAACGTGAGAAAGCAGAGTGGTTGTTGGGCTCTCAGTAGATGCTTTGTATCCTTTGCCAGCTGCAAATGATGAGGTGATGAGGAAGGAGTATGTGGGAGTGTGGGGCGGTAGAGAAAAGTCCAGGCAATAATGAGAAAACTTGGTAGAATTAGCTAGTCTGAGATAAGCAGTTTCTCACATTGTAACTCTGAAACAAAGTATCAATAATAATGTGGAGGAAAGGTTACTGAAGCTGATGTAATCCTTTTTGCTGATTTACATATATTCATTTTGTTTCTTTATTATACAATGACGCTATTTTTATGACGTACAAGCGACCTCATAAAAGGGCGTATGTTTTCGTTTTTAGGTTATAAATATGTCACACCATATTAACTGTTAGAGAGCTTTTCTATAGAAGCTTTCTCCTGTGTACACTGAATAAACTCATTTGATAACTACATTTTTTAACACGAGAGTCTCTGGTAGGTTGTTCCAGTTTTGGGGTGCAAGGTAAGAAAGTTTATAATTACCCCCTCGACCCCCCTTCTCCTGTACACATTAATAGGACATGGGGAGGCGAGGGTTAATGGGCATGGGGAAGGAGGAGGTCAAGAGGCACGGGTGAGAGCAGAGAGAAATACGGGGGAGGAGAGAAAGGGGTTGAGTCATGGTGGAAGGGAAGGGATAAGAGGCATGGCAGAGGGGAAGTGGTTAATATGGAGGGGTGAGATTACCAGCAGGAGGATTCCTTATAGCTGCAGCATGTGAAAGTCAAGGAGCTCCCAGACTCGCTCCCACTCCACTGTCTCTACCAGACCCACACTCAGTCCCCTCGCTGACACAGTCCCCACCCCCACGCCTCTCTGCCAGACCCACCCCCATTCTGCAGCTGCTGATAGGAATGCCATGGTAAGAAGTAATGGCAAGTATTGAGTTACTCTCCATTTTTATTACTACAGCATGCTACTGGTATATTGCCCAACCCTACTTTGAACAATCACATATTTTATCTCATGTATGAATCCTCATGTGTGTAATGAGGCTGATCCTCTGTGAAAAGCTTTCCCCACACTATGTACATGGAAATGGTTTCTCCCGTGTATGAATTCTGTGGTGGGTGAGCAGGTGGCTCATTTGAGAAAAGCTTTGCCCACACTCTGTACATGTGAATGGTTTGTCCCCTTTATGTATCCTCTGGTGTAAGAGGAGGTTGTTCTTAACCCTGTGCGGTCCAATTAATTTTCACAAAGTGCGCCAGCAAGTCTAATTTATTTTCCCGAAAAAAAACCACATACAGCTTTTTTTTACGGCGCGCGCACACTCTCACACTGCGCGCGCTCTCACTGGGCTCGCGCACTCACTGCGCTCGCTCTCACTGCGCTCGCTCTCACTGCGCACTCTTACTGCGCGTGTGCTCTGACTGCGTGCGCACTCTTACTGCTCTAAAGCTCTTATCATTGTACTCGCGCGCAATCTTTCTGCATACCTCCGATATCAGCTGTTTTGTCGGCTGAGGCTGGGTGCAGGGCTGGGGGGTGGAGGAGGGATCAGTGCAGCTGCTGGGAGAAGGGGAATGCAGGGGACTCACAGCACACACACACCACACACACAGCCCCCCCCCCCCCACCCAGATGTCAGCTGCTTTGTCTGCCTGTGCGGTTCGGTGCAGTGTTGGGGGGGGGAGGGAGGGAGGAGAGAAATCAGTGCGGCTGCTGGGAGAAGGGGACTCACAGCACACACACAGCCAGCCCCTCCCCCCCACCTCCGATGTCAGTGCTGGGAGAAGAGGATTGCAGGGGACTCACAGCGCACACACACACACACACACACACACGCACACACGCACACGCACACGCACAGCCCCCCTCCTACCTCCGATGTCAGCTGCTTTGTCTGCCTGTGGGGATTGGTGCGGGGCTGTGGGGCGGATCGGTGCAGGGCTGGGGGGGGGGGGGGTGATCGGTGCAGGGCTGGGGGAGGGGCGGGGGAGGAGGAGGGATCAGTGCGGCTGCTGAGAGAAGGGGAATGCAGGGGACTTGTGCAGCATCCGGCGCCTCGCTCCACATCTTCCTCCCGATCCGACATTGGACCGCAAGTGGCAAAATATTTTGTCGGATATATTCCGACATTGGACCGGAAAGGATTAATACAGAATGGTTTCCCACACTCTGTAGATGTAAATCATTTCTCTCCTGTATGAGTCATCTGGTGTCTGAGGAGGCTCCTCTTAGTACTGAATTGTTTTCCACACTCTGTACATGTGAATGGTTTCTCTCCTGTATGAGTCATCTGGTGTCTGAGGAGACTGCTCTTAACTGTGAATTGATTCCCACACTCTGTACATGTGAATGGTTTCTCCCCTGTATGAATCATCTGGTGTGTGAGGAGGGTTCTCTTAGTACAGAATTGTTTCCCACACTCTGTACATGTGAATGGTTTCTCTCCTGTATGAGTCATCTGGTGTCTGAGGAGGTTTCTCTTAATACTGAATTGTTTCCCACACTCTGTACATGTGAATGGTTTCTCCCCTGTATGAATCCGCTCATGGATGAGGAGTCCCGCCTTTGTAGAAAAGCTTTTACTACACTTTGTACATGAGAATGGTTTCTCTCCAGTATGAGTCATCTGGTGACTGAGGAGGCTTTTCTTAATACTGAATTGTTTCCCACACTCTGTACATGTGAATGGTTTCTCCCCTGTATGAGTCATCTGGTGTATGAGGAGATTGCTCTTAAATGTGAATTGTTTCCCACACTCTGTACATGTGAATGGTTTCTCCCCTGTATGAATCCGCTCATGGATGAGGAGCCCCGCCTTTGTAGAAAAGCTTTTACTACACTCTGTACATGGGAATGGTTTCTCCCCTGTATGAGTCATCTGGTGTTTGAGGAGACAGCTCTTAAATGTGAATTGTTTCCCACACTCTGTACATGTGAATGGTTTTTCTCCTGTATGAGTCATCTGGTGTATGAGGAGGTTGCTCTTAATACTGAATTGTTTCCCACACTCTGAACATGTGAATGGTTTCTCCCCTGTATGAATCCTCTGGTGTCTGCGGAGGTGGCTATTGGTACTTAACTGTTTCCCACACACTGTACAAGTAAAAGGAGTCACTGCTGTCTGAATCATCTGGTGTGAAAGAAGTTTCCCCTTCAATGAGAAACTGCTCCCACCATCTGTAAATGTAAAGGCTTGCTCCCTAGCGGAGACACAAAGGTGTGTGAGCAGGTCCCTGTCCAGTGAGAAGCTTTTGCCACACTGACAACAGAGAAAAGGCTGAGCACCGCGGCTTCTTCTTAAATCTCTCGCATACCTTTTGCTGGACCCATATTTAGAGTCCGTCTCTGCTGTGTGCTGTACAAGGTCTGTAAATTCACCATCATGTGGCACTGGTTTCTTGCTCGTGTCTAAAACGTGGCAGGAATCATTGTTTTTTGGCACTTCTGGGCTGCGAGGAGTCAGACAGCTTCTGGATGTATCAGAGCTCAAGTTCTGTTCCTCATTCAGGCCGATCTCTAACAGAAGTAAACAAAAAATACAGAACAAATGTTTTCAATCTGTAAATCAAATTACTGAACGCAAATTACAAATACAAAACACTGAAGAATTTTTTTCACCGATACTTAGTTAACAAAATATTCTCTTCACCCAGGGTTTTAAAATTGTGGCACATTTTGGCACATGGACATCCAGTGACCCCTAATGACTGTGGTGGTTCCCGAAGGCCTGAAATGTATTTGTAGCAGCTCTCACAGTGAAATCATTGATACATATATAACTTGTATTTATTACTGTATTCATTATTTAAGGGTACATGTACATCCTCCAAATAATTAATATTGAAAATGCCCATTAGAAGTAAAGTTAAGGAACTCCTGGTCTATCATATTAGTGCGTTAATAATATCAACTAAACCAGACAGCAATCTATAGTGTAAAGATACTGTAGATGCCCATGTATGTATGTCTTTATTTATATAAGGCCCGCCATGGGCGCTTTATCAAAGAGTGGTTTCCTGAGTCTAGAGAGTGTCACGTTATAGGCACTCCCAGCCCACACTGCCTACCTGTATCAAAGGTAAAAAAAGTCCCATGGGAACAAAACAGTCCGGTAAAAATGTAACCACGGAAAGAAGGCAGTATAACTGTGGGGGAGAAATCCAGCAAAAGGACACAATAAAGAATACAATAACAATACACTTAAATAGACTCATAAGGACAATAAAAATTAAATGAAAAAGCATCAAATTTTAAAATGGATAAGATGTGGAGAGAATAAAATTATTTAAATTAAATTAACTGTAACACCAAATAATATAATCATGTAATAATAAACATATAATAAATGTAAATTCAACTACCAAGGCAAAGAACAATTTGAATCTTGATAAAGGGAATATACAGTTAGGTCCGGAAATAATTGGACACTGATACAAGTATTATTATTTCGGCTGTGTACGAAAATAAATTCAAGTTACAGTTAAATAATGAATATGGGCTTAAAGTGCAGTATACTGTATGAGCTTTAATTTGGGGGTATTCACATCCAAATTGGAGGAAGGGTTTAGGAATTACATCTCTTTAATATGTAGGCCCCTCTTTTTCAAGGGAACAAAAGTAATTGGACAATTGATTCAAAAGCTGTTTCATGGACAAGTGTGGGCTATTCCTTCAGTATTTCATCATCAATTAAGCAGGTAAAAGGTCTGGAGTTGATTCCAGGTGTGGCATTCGCATTTGGAAGCTGTTGCTGTGAACCCACAACATGCGGTCAAAGGAGCTCTCAATGCAAGTGAAAAAAGGGCATCATTAGGCTGCAAAAAAAGAAAACCCATCAGAGAGATAGCAGGAACACTAGGAGTGGCCAAATCCCCAGTTTGGTACAATCTGAGAAAAAAAAGAACGCACTGGCGAGCTCTGCAACACAAAAAGGCCAGAATGTCCACGGAAGACAACAGTGGTGGATGATCGTAGGATCCTTTCCATGGTAAAGAAAAACCCCTTCACAACATCCAGCCAAGTGAAGAACACTCTCCAGGAGCTAGGCATATCATTATCCAAGTCTACCATAAAGAGAAGACTTCAGGAGATCAAATACAGAGGGTTCACCACAAGGTGGAAACCATTCATAAGCCTCAAGAATAGAAAGGCCAGATTAGACTTTGTCAAAAAATATCTCAAAAAGCCAGCCCAGTTCTGGAACAGCATTCTTTGGACAGATGAAACTAAGATCAACCTGTACCAGAATGATGGGAAGAAAAAAGTATGGAGAAGGCTTGGAATGGCTCATGATCCGAAGCATACCACATCATCTGTAAAACACGGTGGGGGCAGTGTGATGGCATGGGCATGCAAGGCTTACAATGGCACTGGGTCACTTGTGTTTGTTTATGATGTGACAGAAGACAGAAGCAGCCGGATGAATTCTGAAGTGTATAGGGATATATTGTCTGCTCAGATTCAGCCAAATTCAGCAAAGTTGATTGGACGGCGCTTCATTTTACAGATGGACAATGACCCAAAACATACTGCGAAAGCAACCCAAGAGTTTTGTAAGGCAAAGAAGTGGAATATTTTGCAATGGCCAAATCAATCACCTGATCTCAACCCGATCGAGCATGCATTTCACTTGCTGAAGACAAAACTTAAGGCAGAAAGACCCAAGAACAAACAACAACAAGTGAAGACAGCTGCAATAAAGACCTGGCAAAGCATCACAAAGGAGGAAACCCAGCGTTTGGCGATGTCTATGCATTAACAGTGTTGATCAAAAAAGATTTGATCAGAAAGGTAACCCTCTATATAGCACTCTAAACCTATATAGTATTTAATTATGGACATAAAGGGTTGTCCAACAATTAGTGCTGTCAGAATCACTGTAGAAGTCAAAAATAATAAAATTTTATTACGTCTTAATTGACTTTAAAAACACAGATGCAGTATTAAAAATCCCCATATAAACGTGGCTATAGTGGATATTGATACCAAATAAATATTGGAAATCAAGCTATATTTTGCAATATCCAATCATCCAGACCTATAGGTATGTAGTATAAAAACTGCTGAGACGGCTTAGGTTTGTATCAGAGACAGCTACTCCTGTATAAGTGATACATTCACAAACTATGTTACAACAGGTGCTGTCTTGGATCCCTTTTAGCAAGGGTGTAGCTAGCCTTTAATTGGCTTTGTATGTAAAGAGAGATCCAGCAATATGTCTTTATATAGGTAGTTGGAACATTGTATATACTCAGAATGTTATGTGATACAGATGTCTGCCCGTATAGTCATACATATTTAGCAGTGGAGTGCTTGAGAGCCCGAAAAAATCTTAATTGCTGGCTATGTGTTTTAACCACTAACAGTATCTGTTTCCATTGCTATTGCAAAAGACACTGCCGTGATATACACACTACCGGGAATTAAATCCTCTATTCAGAACATCACATAGATTGTACTGTGTAATGATAAACAGGTAATGTCATAAGCCAACATAATAATAAACAGATGTACCCAGGGTCTGCAGCAGACAATTTTGAGTGCTGCAGATAATGATTCGTTTCTGGTATGTATCAAGCACTAGTAGTATATGTTGCCACTGTTTTTGCAAAAAATACACACAGACGTGATATGCACACTGCTGGAGTATAATATACCCCGTTGACCTATTATATCACACTGATTTTGCAGTTTTACAATGACCAGGTAATGGCATGAGCCGAAAAACATAAGCCACAAATGTACTCAGTCTCTGCAACAAAATATATTAAGTTGCAGATAGTAGATAGGTCGCTGCACAATACAAGCCTGCTCATCTGCTGGTGTCCGGATGCTGCCACTGAGTGTGACGTCACCGCCGTGACGCACTACGTTCCCCGACGTACTGTACGTTTCACGTGTTACACACGCTTCATCAGGGGGAGGAGGGATAGGAATATGATCCTGACGGTGAGTCTTAAATACACCTTTTGGGTACCTGTACATTACACGTATCACATATTATTTACACCTTAAAATAACTATGATCTGCATTGACCATTAAGGGCAGGTCTTTTATATATTTAGTATACAATCCTACACAAATATACCCATTAATAATTATTAACTTAATATATTCACAATTGGGTTTTTGAACGGAGTGAGGAGAGGCGCACCAGCTCATCTAAAGATCTGGGCGTTTATTGATACATTTTCCAACGCGCATTGCCTATGGCTTTCCTGTGAGTAGCACTCCGATTTTGCTCCTCCGGATCGGTGTACCCTGAGTCCCTTATCCATTCATTTTTATATCATAGAGTTGTATTAAACTAACTTTTTTATTTCAGCCTTGCTTTTGTGTATTTGTGGTCAGTCTTGTGTTGTATTGTTTTGTTTGTCTTATGTCTTGTCTTTTGAGTTAGCTGTGTTGCACTATAATTCTCTTTTTTACATTCCATGTCGCTTCCCACACTGCTGAAGCTACACTTGATCACCTAAAAGACGGAGGAATTTTCATCCCCTTGGATATTCATCCTTCTATCTGGAAATTCCAGGACTATATTCCATTTGGACTTTCAAGGCGCCGCGGTACCCCCTTTTTTGTTCTATTGTTCCATCCTGATTGTGCTATCAGTTTCTACCAGGCAGCCCATTATGTCCACTAGGTTTTTTGTTTCCTTAGTTAGGATTCACTTATTCATTGTTATTTTGTTAGCGCTATTCACATCAATCTTTTCCTTTTGTGTTCCTTTTTTGTACATTTGATGTAAGCTGCTCTTCTTAATATTTATTAACTGTAATATCTACTAGTATATTATCACTTTGATACAATGAGTTCACTATTTGCTTTAAGAGCACGTAGAAATGTTAATATTGATCACATTTTCAGCGATCCAAATTCTGTTCACATTACAGACAATATCACGGCTGATTTTCATCCTATATTGGCTCAGTTGGAAAAAACACTAACCATTGAAAGTAGACAATGGTGGGAGGTTACCACGTTGAGCAAATATCTGGAAAATCACCGTATTCCTAGAGGTCTGCGGGTCTTAATAGCACCCACGACTGATACACATAATGTTATATTCATGAAGGAATGGAACGAAATTCTTGATTTGTGTTCATTCTCTCTAATGAAACTACTAATATACCATCGTAAAAAAATCTCTAATTGAGCTAGATGAACAAATTCTAGAAATGCAGGACAAAGTTGATCTTTTTATGGATAATAACGAATTGCTTGCACTAGAGCCTACAATTAAAAAAAGGCTAGACCTAATGGAATTAGAAATAGTCCAGAATAAACAAAGGAAATTTTTCAGAGATAAAAACGATTATGATACTGGATGCCAACGTAGTTGGAATAAAAAATCCAAGGAGAATCAAACTAAGAAAATAGAATCGAAACAGGAAAGTTTAAGGGTGGGTGAAAAAATGACACGGGTCCACAGGGGTAAACAAGCCTCTAGTGGGACCAATTATGGTCCAAAAAGACCAATTAATAATATTTTGATCCCTACCCCGATTACTCAGAATAAGTTACCTGTACATGATAAGAACCTGTATCTTCAACAAAAAAAAGCTAAGGAACGTTATGATGCGTTAACAAAACCACAACCAACACCTATCGTTACGCATAATAAATATACTGTTCTTACTGATATAGAGTCAGAGAGTGAGGCAGAAAGTGTTTCATACACACCTTTACCAACTCCAGCAACCAAAACCAATTTCTCTTTTTTAGAATGGAGGAAAGAAAGGGACCATATATTCCCCGAAGTGGAGATTGTAAAACCTCATATGGAACCCATTCCTCTAGACTACAAAAAGAGAAAAACAGGGCAAGAGGAAGAAGAGGGGGTATTAGTCGAAATAAAGTGCACAGGAAAACAAAATGTTCTAATGTTTTCAATATTAGCCAGCATTCACTGATGAATATTGAAAAGCGTGTACTGGGCAAGGGACTTACCTTTGCTCCAGTGTGTGGACCGACCAAATAGTTTTAATTTGTACATCAATGTTCACAAATTCGCCAGGAAATTGGCTTTATAAAAATATTTTGAAAGGGATGCCATCTCTAACCAGACTATAAATAGCAATAAAGAAGTTATAAGTGAACTAACGCCATCTAAGTGTTTAAAAAAAAAAAAAATCCACGTTTTATCCAAAATTTGATCAGGGACATTTAGTAAGCTCGTTCGTTGAGATGGTCACTAAGGACCTCGAACATTCAAGCAGGTTATACAAAAGTAAATGCGATAATATGAATATACAAGAAAAGGAAGCATTACAAGGACTAGAAAACAATGAGTCGATAGTTATAAAATCTGCTGATAAGGGGGGGAGGTATAGTGGTAATGGATAGGAGTTATTGCGTACAGGAATCTAATAGGCTCTTGGGTGACATTGCCACATACCTCCCCCTTTTTAATGACCCCTTGGAGCAGTATAAGGCTGGCCTGGGAAATTTGCTTAGCACTGGCTTGGACAATGGAGCAATCACACAGGATGAGGCAGGTTTTTTGTTTATTCCTTTTCCACGCACACCATTGTTTTATTGTATACCAAACATACACAAAAATATCACAGCACCACCTGGTAGACCTATTATTTCTGGTATCTCCTCTTTAACTTCTAATTTATCACATTTCATTGATCATCATTTACAGCCAGTTGTGACATGCGGTAGGTCCTATCTGAGAGACACGACTCATATACTTCAAGTGCTTCAAGAACTAAGATGGCAGCCCGGCTATGTGTTGGTAACGGCAGATGTAACATCATTATATACCGTTATTGACCATGAGCTGGGTTGTGGAGCAGTATCTCGCAGGTTAGAATCTATACCCCATCTCACACAAGCTAGGAAACAATTTTTGGTGGAGGGTATTTGGTATATTTTGACACACAATTATTTCACATTTAATTCACAATATTATAATCAGGTATGTGGAACCGCAATGGGCACCAGGTTTGCCCCAAGTTATGCTAATCTTTTTATGGACAGTTGGGAAGAAGATTTTATTTGGAACAACTGTCCTCTTGGGGCAAACCTGGTGCTCTGGAAACGTTACATTGATGACGTGATCTTCATCTGGTCCGGCGGTGAAGCTGAGTTGAATAATTTTTTCACGTATTTGAATCACAATGATAGGAACCTTAAGTTTACTTTTAATCACAGCACAGAGCACATTGATTTTTTGGATTTACACATTTATATTATTAATAATACATTATACACAAAAACATTCTTCAAGCCAGTGCAGGCTAATACCTATTTAAGAGCTGATAGTCAGCATAATCCATTATGGATAAGGAATATTCCAAGGGGTCAATTTGTCCGCCTGAGACGCAACTGCTCAGATGATGGTGCTTTTGCGTCTCAGGCCGAAGAATTAAAGCAGAAGTTTGTTGAAAGAAAGTACCCAGTGAGCCTTCTAGAGGAAGCATTAGAACAGGTAAATGGTCTAGAGAGAAATGAGCAACACAAGTATAATAAAAAAAAAACTGAAGGGAAAAATATATTCCATCAAACGGTGCCATTTATTACACAATACAATGAGATGGCACCTCAAATTAGGAATATTATTAATAAATACTGGCCTATCCTACTGAGGGATAATTTATTTATTTATTTATAAAATATTTTACCAGGAAGTAATACATTGAGAGTTATCTCTCGTTTTCAAGTATTTCCTAGGCAATATATCCTGGCAGAAATACTCGTTTTCAAGTATGTCCTGGGCAATATATCCTGGCAGAAATACTCCCTCCCAAACCCACTTATTTTATTATTATTTATTATTTTCACTAAGGCCACAAATCTGAAATCAAGACTGGCTCCTAGCAGTCCACTCAATAATTCTAAACAGAAAATTACAAAAGTGGATAAAGGTTTTTTTAAATGTACAAAGTGTTTGGCTTGTTCATTTAGTTGTAACACAAAAAAAGTCCAATGTTACTTTAAAGGTTTATCCGATCAAGGGCCTCATGCAGAGAGCAGCGCTATTTAGAATTGGAGAGGGGGGAAAATTTTAGCTTTTATGGAGAGTTTTTTTCTCCATATGCAGAAAGGGCAGAAAACTGCATTTACAATCCTTTCTGCATATGGAGAGTTTCAACCAGCGCTATAAGCGCTATAAGCGCTGTTGAAACTAGTGGGGAAAAAAAATCGCATTTTTTTTTTTCCCCTCCACCGGCCGCGGAGCGCCAGCTTCTTGGTGGAGAGGAAAAATGTTGAAAATCGCGCCATTTTTTTGGCGCGAACAGCCACTAGATGGCGATCGCGGCTCTCTGCATACGGCAGAAAAAAAACTGGAGAGATTAGAAACTCTCCAGCCGCGCGGCGAATTTCAAGCAAAAAAAAAAAAAATGGCGCTTTTTTTTAAACTTGCCTTTTCCGGCGGTTTAAAGCTCCATTTTCGCCGGCAAATGGCGAGATTCCTTTTTGCGCTGCTCTCTGCATGAGGCCCCAAATCTTTTATTAATTGCCATTCGGTGTATGTCATATATTTACTCCAATGCCCTTGTGGTTTACAATATGTGGGCAGAACGGGTAGAACGTTCCAAAGGAGAATATATGAACATATATACAACTAGCTGAGAGACCCGGCGTTGCCCGTGACTAAAATTTTCCGCTCCCTTCTCTCCCCCTCTTTCTCCGTTCTCTCCCCCCCCCCCTTCCCCAGAGGGGAGGGACGGACAGTGGACAGGAGGGGGTGGGGGGGACAGTGGACAGGATGGGGGGGACGGACAGTGGACAGGATGGGGGGGACGGACAGTGGACAGGAGGGGGAGGGGATGGACAGTGGACAGGAGGGGGAGGGGACAGACAGTGGACAGGAGGGGACGGACAGTGGACAGGAGGGGACGGACAGTGGAAAGGAGGGGGCGCGGACAGTGGACAGGAGGGGGCGCGGACAGTGGACAGGAGGGGGCGCGGACAGTGGACAGGAGGGGGCGCGGACAGTGGACAGGAGGGGGGGAACGGACAGTGGACAGGAGGGGGGGGGGACAGACAGTGGACAGGAGGGGAGGGGATGGACAGTGGACAGGAGGGGGAGGGGACGGACAGTGGACAGGAGGGGGAGGGGACGGACAGTGGACAGGAGGGAGAGGGGACGGACAGTGGACAGGAGGGGGGGAACGGACAGTGGACAGGAGGGGGGGAACGGACAGTGGACAAGAGGGGGGGAACGGACAGTGGACAGGAGGGGGGACGGACAGTGGACATGAGGGGGACGGACAGACAGTGGACAGGAGGGGAGGGGACGGACAGTGGACAGGAGGGGAGGGGACGGACAGTAGACAGGAGGGGGGGGGGGACGAACAGTGGACAGGAGGGGAGGGGACGGACAGTGGACAGGAGGGGGCGCGGACAGTGGACAGGAGGGGGGGGATGGACAGTGGACAGGAGGACGGACAGTGGACAGGAGGGGGGGGACGGACAGTGGACAGGAGGGGGGGCGGACAGTGGACAGGAGGAGGGGGGACGGACAGTGGACAGGAGGGGATTACGACGGACAGTGGACAGGAGGGGGGGACGGTGGACAGGAGGGGGGGACAGTGGACAGGAGGGGGGGACAGTGGACAGGAGGGGGGACAGTGGACAGGAGGGGGGACAGTGGACAGGAGGGGGGGGGGCAGTGGACAGGAGGGGGGACAGTGTCACACACACTCACACACCAACTTACACACTCACACACCGACTTACACACTCACACACCGACTTACACACTCACACACCGACTTACACACTCACACACCGTCACACTCACACACAGTCACACACGTGTCTCAGTCCCGTGCGGCGCTCAGCGGTGCCCTTCTCGGGCGCAGGCCCCGCCCCCCACAGATCCGTACGGCGGCTTTCTCGGGCGCAGGCCCCGCCCCCCGCAGTCCCGTGCGGCGCCTTTCTCGGGCGCAGGCCCCGCCCCTCCGCAGATCTGTACGGCGCCTTTCTCGGGCGCAGGCCCTGCCCCTCGCAGTTCCGTCCGGCGCAGGCCCCGCCCCCCCCCTGCAGTTCCGTGCGGCGCCGCACCGTACGGGTGAGTGGGGGTGGGCTGCCCCCGGCCGTCCGTTCCGCCCCCTCCCGGCCGTCCGTTCCGCCCCCTCCCGGCCGTCCGTTCTGCCGCTTGGTCCCGGCCGGAGGCACAGGGGTGAGGGAGGGGAGGCGGGAGGTGATGTGTGTGGTGCTGTGTGGAGAGGAGGCTGGAGGCGCAGGGGTGTGAGGCGGCGGTTTGGACGGGAGGTGATGTGTGTGTGTGTGTTGATGTGTGTGCGTGTGCGGCAGTTGAGGCTAGGCACTCGGCACCGCGAGGGAGGAAGGGGGTCCTTCCGGGCGCCGCCATCTTAGGCACTCGGCGCCACGAGGCAGCTGCCCCTGCCTGTGCAGCTGCGTGCCTGGCCACTGCCTGTCCCCCAGCCGGGGAGGGGAGTGAGTGACGGTGAATGAGCGCGGAGGGAGGTGAGTGTGAAGTGGGGGGGGGAGAGGACAGAGAGAGTGTGTGTGGCCGAGGGGGAAGAGAGTGGCAGTTGGGTGACGTCAGACCCACCAATCTGATTGGCCAGAGGCTGAGGACCAATCAGATTCACCGCAGCTAGTACCAACCATTCGATTTTATATATTAAGAGATAAAAAAGGGGTTAATCACCCACAGTGTGTCTCATCATTTCCTGACACATCATAATAAAAATCCTAAAGGATTGGTGTGTCAGGCAATTGAGACCATTCCTAATAACATATGAGGTGGCAATAGACTACAACAATCCAGTGTGCGTGAAGCATGCTGGATTTATGAATTACAAATACTCTCTCCAAAAGGTCTTTATATAGATTTTGATCTTGGAGCCTTTTTGTAACTATTTGACATTTGCCAAAAACATTATTAGTTTTTTTTTTAATATTTATTTTCATGTCTTTTTCTCTCACTTTTTTCTTATGTTCACGTATTATTGTATCAATGTATTTTGTAATTATCATTAGCCACATAGGTGTTAGCTCACGTATGCCTTAATTGATAGGCCAATCAGGAACTCGTTTGTGAGTATTTATACCAGGCATCACTGGCATTACTTTTATCCCCTGAGGAAGTGTGCGCAAGCGCACGAAACGCGTATGGTTTTATCACTTGTTTGAATATTGTGGACGAAGGTGCAGTTTTAGTTTGAGCTCTGAGCTATCAGAGTCATTCAAGGAGGAGACGGAGAGAACGCTTGCAGAGTCATACTGCCCAGTAGCGACGGAGCTTAAGGTGACGTCGTATCCGGGACTTCCGTGGATTCATCCCGCCTACCAGTGACTTCGTTTCCGGTGACGTCACTTCCGGTCGACGCGGCACTGAGTGAGGAGACGCGCACCAGCTCATCTAAAGATCTGGGCGTTTATTGATACATTTTCCAACGCGCATTGCATATGGCTTTCCTGTGAGTAGCACTCCGATTTTGCTCCTCCGGATCGGTGTAACTTTTTTATTTCAGCCTTGCTTTTGTGTATTTGTGGTCAGTGTTGTGTTGTATGGTTTTGTTTGTCTTATGTCTTGTCTTTTGAGTTAGCTGTGTTGCACTATAATTCTCTTTTTTTCATTCCATGTCGCTTCCCACACTGCTGAAGCTACACTTGATCACCTAAAAGACGGAGGAATTTTCATCCCCATGGATATTCATCCTTCTATCTGGAAATTCCAGGACTATATTCCATTTGGACTTTCAAGGCGCCGGTACCCCCTTTTTTGTTTTATTAAGGATACAATACTACTCATCAAATGTGACTAGAGAGAGACACATATGTATCTCAATGATAGAAACAAATGTATAGGAAAAACACACATAGTATTATATAACCTGAAAATGGGCAAAGGAATAATACAGCTTAGAGAAAATGTTTTAGGTCCCATTCTGTATTAATCCCAAAAGGGGATAGAGTATTAAGTGAGTGGATCCAAAACATCTCACGCTGATTAAGCTGTTTAATTCTGTCACCCCCTCGTGCAGTGACAGGTATAGATTCAATCCCCTCGTGTAGGAACAGGTATAGATTCAATCCCCTCATGCAGTGACAGGTATAGATTCAATCCCCACGTGTAGGTACAGGTATAGATTCAATCCCCTCGTGTAGGGACAAGTATAGATTCAATCCCCTCGTGTAGGAACAGGTATAGATTCAATCCCCTCGTGTAGGAACAGGTATAGATTCAATCCCCTCGTGTAGGGACAGGTATAGATTCAATCCCCTCGTGTAGGAACAGGTATAGATTCAATCCCCTCGTGTAGGGACAGGTATAGATTCAATCCCCTCGTGTAGGGACAGGTATAGATTCAATCCCCACGTGTAGCGACAGGTATAGATTCAATCCCCTCGTGTTGGAACAGGTATAGATTCAATCCCCTCGTGTAGGAACAGGTATAGATTCAATCGCTGAGAAATGAAAGGTGGACAAGTTTCCCAATGTACAATGTGTAAAATGTTTGGAAACTGGGAGCATCTGATCTAGTTTTTAATAGAACGAATGTGCTCCATAATTCTGACCTTCACTGGTCTGATTGTCCGCCCAACGAATCCTCGACCACAACCGCAGGTTAAGTAATAAATCACAATATTACAATGAATAAAAACTGGAGTTGTGTGTGTGTTTCTTACTGTGTACAATATCAATAGGTTTGATAGGATTGGCATAGCAACAAATACACATTTACCATATTTGAAAAAACACTGTGTATTAAATTTAATTCATGAACCCTGTCTGACCTGGATGTAAATAAACTAGGCGAAAGATAGTTTGCCAAGGTTTAGCCTTTCTAAATGCAAATTTTGGTCCTTGTTCAATTGGCTTTAAGGTCTTCCTCCAAAGTGAGCACTTCCCAATGTTTCTGGATGATTGAGCGGATTTGATCTATGCCATGTAATAAACAGCGGATTGGACCCTTCGGGAGTGCCCTGGTCTCTCCTTGATTTAAACCCCCTGCCTAGAACCAGATGAACCATAAGACAGTAACTCAGCATGAGTACAGAGTTTGGCATTCATGTAAGCCTCCTCTGTATCCCTGTTCTGCAGCCCCTGACAGAAAATCTGTTTGCCAATTCGGTGGCCTGTTGATGAAAAGAATCCTCGTTAGAGCAAAGCCGCCTTAGGCGGAGGAATTGGCCCTTGGGTATACCACGGATGAGTGACCTGGGGTGATTGCTATCTGCTTTAAGAAAGGTATTCCTGGAATTTTGTTTCCTATAAATGTCAGTCTGTATTTCTCCTGTAACGCCAATAAATAAAGTGATATCTAAATAATTAATGTGATTAATATGGGGTTCATAAGTAAAGCTAAGATTCAACATATTGGAATTAAGTGGATTAATGAAAGTGTCCAGTGAATGTGAATCCCCTTCCCAAATCATTATCAGGTCATCAATAGAACGCTTGTAAAAAAATAATATGATGCCGAAAAGGATTAGAATCACCAAAAATAAATGTGGATTCCCAGAGACCCATAAAAAGATTAGCACACGACGGGGCAAAGGAGGTACCCATAGCCGTACCCCTTGTCTGCAAGAAACTGGGACTCAAATAAAAAATAATTGTGAGTCAATAAAATAAATAGCGACTGTTGTGGCTGGCGGTTTTACTACCCACCACCAGTACACACTCAAGTGTACCGTTCCTGCTTATTTCCGATCGTTTCTATGCTATCAAAAACGGACAGGCATCCTAAGGACACCTATTGAAGGCCCCGGTTCCTGCACATGTGTGCTACACTCTGCACCACGCTACCACACGTGGAGGACAGGAGAGTGAACAGAGACAGCCCCAGCGCGCGGGTCTGATCTCTCAGAACTGAGATTACCCTTCATACTTCCTATGTGATGCCCTACTCCTGTGATAGACACCAGAATCGGGGATTATTAAAGAAATTTTATATGTAAGTTACTAATTTTATTATTTGTTGCTAATACATTATCTATCTCTCATCTTGGTGCGCTTTTGTGTTTTTTCTTGTTTTGAGTCAATAAAAATGTGAAGGAATCTAAAAGAAAAGTGCGAAGTGAAATAGATAACGAGGAGACGAAGAGTAAGGGGTTAAATACTCCCCTAGCAATGCTCACAGGGAATGTCCACGTGTTAAACATACACTTTGTATCCTTTAGAATCTTATTTTCCTTCCCAAAGAAGCCTAGACCTCCATAATCCACATCAGCCAAAATCAATAATGTCACATATCATGTCCTTTCATAACCACTCTTGATAGACTTCCACTAGCGTTAATAGGTAAATCTTATGTGGTTGTCAGTGGTTTAGGGTACTGTAGACATATAGTATACATCACTTTCACTGTCCGGAAGAATTGCCTGGATTCTTGGGACACTGTCCCCATCTATCAGTTAAGCTATGTCTAAATACTGGATATTATTGTGTATCTAGTGAAACTTAATGAGAGGGTATTGTTTAAGCTGGGGAACCAGGTTAGTTAGGGATGGGTCCCTTGAATTTGTTTTCCCAAATTGTGTTTTATCGCATCTATTGATGGTCAGACGCCCATAACTCTGCATTTCCAACCTTTATACGTGTCTGAGAGCCATATTGCACTTCTAACCCTGCTGCATGTGGCTTGTCCCAGAACACCCAGCAGGCCTGGGGACTTCCTATGAGAGGCAATTAACTATGAATATTCACTAAATGTGACCATGCTCCTTGTAACAAGATAACAACCCTTTGTGCAGACAAAGGGGAAAAGGTACTCACCAGAGACAGGAAATGGAACAGTTTCACTCTTTATTGGGGTCAGATGTTCCTCAGCGTTTGCCTCTTCCTTCTCTGACTTAATCTCTAAACTCTCCAGCACAACCACTGGGAAACCTGGCAATAAGAAAAGGAAAATCCATCATGTAAAGCTGGGAGTGGGGGCGCTTCTTGTGATATCAGTATAAAGAAATACTCCATACTGATTCCTATGGGGGAGGGGTGAAGTGATTGATTTTACTTTATTATTAACCCTTTGAGTGCTGAAGAAGTATTTACCCCCAAGTGCTGAAAACATTTTGGAGCTACCAATGTTCAAACTTCAATAACAATAATATTACCAATATAACCTTAGACAAATGATTATTTTCATTAGGACAGGTATCTTATAATTGTATGCACGCTTTAATATTATTTCCCAAAATATTGTACACATTTCAGTCCATTTTTAAACATACTGAATAAAGACAAGTGAGGATGTAATGGTACTTACCACAAACAGGAAATGCATCTATTTCTTCCTTTATTGGGGTCACATGTTCCTCAGTGTTCGGTTCTTCTCTCTCTGACTTAATCTCTAACCTCTCCGGTACAACCACTGGGAAACCTGGCAATAAGAAAAGGAAAATCCATCATGTAAAGCTGGGAGTGAGGGCGCTTCTTGTGATTTCACCTCCTCTGATATTGGTATAATATAATACCTCTTGTAAAAAAATGTATTACTAGCCCTTCTGGCAGAACATGACACAGGTCATAAGATATATTTATCTTCTTACCTGCTGATGGTTCTATAAGAATATAAGATTAGTTTGGGTGTTTGACTCGCATAACTGCCAAATAATCAGATATTCCCCCCTTGCATATTCCAAAGACACTAAATTATCTCCTCTACTCACTTAACAGGAGTGGATCCATGCTTGCAGTGGGCAGTGCTGCTCTGGGAGGTGCTGGCAGTGGGCAGTGGTCCTCTGGAGGTGCTGGCAGTGGTCCTCTGGAGGTGTTGGTAGTGGGCAGTGCTGCTCTGGAGATGCTACCGGAGGTTACTTAATCTATATGTGTTGGGTTTTAGAATGTGCCTATATATAAAACAGAATTGGCATGATCAGTTTTTTTGGACAAATATACAGCATTTAGTATCAGCTCTTTCAAACCTAAATCATTAACCCCAAAGGAGTCGGAGAAGACAGGGGCACCAAAAAGCACATATGGTCCATTCGCAAACAGGAACTTCATTTCAAACACTGCAAACTTTAATGGCTCAGGATTGTGTCACAATATAATCATCTAGAAAAGTATAAAGTGAGTCGGAGATTAGCAGCCAAAAGACCAGTAAAGTTCTCATAGTGTAACATAGTAACATACTGTACAGTTCCACAGTATTAAGATGTAGCCAGGTCCCCCTCTGCTTGTCGCTACCCCCCCCCCCCTCACCTTGCTGGCTATCGTGGGTGCCGCCGAGCCCCATGGCGGACCTGTCGGCGGGCCGCAGGTGTGGGTGGTTGCTGGGGGAGCAGAGCGGCGGTTGCTGTGTGCGGCGATCGTGAGCCAGGTACTCCCGGAGCAGGGTGCCGCCATCTTAGATTGCGCACGCATGCGCAGTAAGGATTTCAGTGCGGTGGCCAGCCGGGAAGTTCGCGCATGCGATTTGTAGAGGCCCTAGACATAATGAAGGCAGAGTTCCTAAACGTAATGAGGTATGCGTTCATGCAAATAGAGCCAGCTCCAGGAAGAGATGGAGGCTACGAGAGCAGAATTGCGAGATGTACGCAAGGAACAGGATTCTCTCACAAGTGGACTAAACGTATTGAAAATACTGTACAGTTCCATAGTATGAATAAAAAGCAGATACAGTACATGAGTGAGACTTTGACAAATGCTCCCGATACTCTCTCAGGTCCAGCAGTTCTGCTCCATACTGACAGTCTCACTTTCCTAATTCATACGGTGAGAAGTGGGTAATGCAGAGGAACCAGTGCAGTAACTTCCCTCACCTTACCCCACCATAATAAATAGGGGGGTTTGATCCCTCACTGCCTCAATTTGTTCCTCGATCACCTCCAGTTTCTCACATTCAGCTCATTTGTACCTGGCAGGACATTCTTATATAAAGGAGTGCCTGGGGAAACACTCAGTAACTTCCCCTCACCTTTCCCCACTTCTCACTATATTAAATAGGGGGGTTTGATCCCGCACACCCTCATTAATTTGTTCCTCGATCACCTCCAGTTTCTCACATTCAGCACATTTGTACCTGGCAGGACATTCTTATATAAAAAGGAATGCCTGGGGAAACACTGACATTTTACTCACTGATTATTTATTTTCTCCAGGTCTCTCAATGTCAGCACATGACATGAGGGAATAGGCTCTGCCCATCCGAAGGTAGGACACAGACTTCTGACCTGCTCACACCCTTACAAGCCCATCCTATTATGATGGGATCACTGCTTCCCGACCCAGATAATTTCTAGCGGAATAGTTATATTCTGATACTGAATCAAAATCACTATTCTCTGTGTTATATCTGTGGAACTTATATCTCTCTCTCTCTCTCACTCTCACTCTGTATATATATATATATATATATATATATATATATATATATATATATATATATATATATATATATATATAAATATAAATATATAGTGACAACCACATCACGTTGAGGTCCCTTTGATCCCAAATAAGGCCGGAAACACAGTACTTCTATTTACGTGGGGTTTATTTATAGGGGTTTAAGTAACGTATTTGCAGGTCCACCGTCCCTTTAAGAAAACCAAATTCAAATAAAACATAAATAAACACCTATACCTGTCAGGGAGCTTACTGACTTCTTCAGTCCCTTACTATCAGGGCCGCCAGCTAAGCCGGTTGTCAGCCCAAAACATGCCCTGGCATGGGCAATACAGTAACAGCACAGTCTTTGTAAATAATAGAAAGGGTTTTGCTTATCTTAGTCCATATGGCAATGTCCCTGCTTCAGCATGGCTCTCTCAGCAGCTTCTCTCACACTGCTTCAGCACGGCTCCCTCAGCAGCTTCTCTTACACTGCTTCAGCACAGCCCTCAGCAGCTTTTCTCACACTGCTTCAGCACGGCTCTGTCAGCAGCTTCTCTCACAATCTGCCAACTTCTTTAACAGCCTTTGGTAGCTGCGGAGCCCCTTCTGCCTCCCTCCTTCTCTGAGGGAAAACCGGTCAGTCTCTCTCACTGCCTCTCTGGCTTCCTGGGTCTGGCTCTGTGTCTCACAGCTTCCTGTATCTTTTTAACCTGCAGTCTTTCAGGAATCCTGCTTAATTAGGCTGCAGGTGCTGGAAGGTTAACTGGTTGAGTGCTGGAAGGTACACATATCCTCCATTCCAGCCTACTGAGACAGTGACTCTGTCACATACATACATACATATACATATATATACACACATATATATATATATATATTGCAAAGAGTGACCTAGGCGCACATATGCAGGGGAAGAGAAAAGAAAAAAGAGGAGGAAAAAATCATAGGGCAGTATATCAATACAAACAGATAAGAATTCGGTGAGATATGCACTTACACTAGTAAGATCATTAAAGGCCTTTAATCCACTTAGGGACTCTCGAACTCAGCTCCTGTAGTTCGTCTGTTTCTTGGCTCCTGGATCTTTGGAGAGGCTTGTCTTTGAGGCTTCTTGCAGCAATCACGATGAGTCTGTTTTTAGCAGACTGTACCTTGGTGTGGATCTCAAATAAAGGGATGGGTAGGGAATAAAAGGAGATAAAAGGAGAAACATATGTGTAAAACCTTTTAATAAAACATCTAAGGATAAAACAAAAGTATTTAACTCACATTCTATGAGTTAAAAACGGGCAGTAGAGAGTGTTTAGCGAGTCTCTCACACTCGTGGTATAGAACGCCGACTTCCAGACCTCCTCACACCGGCAAGTGCTTCCGCATCAGGTGATCAGATCTCGTACGGCTCTCGCGAGATTTCCCTCTGTGTAATTCACTGCCAATGCTCCGTTCAGCTCCGTTCAGCTCACACTAGGAACAGTCTCTCGGCGTCACTCTCCCTGCTCCAATCACGCTGGCCCTACGCGTTTCTCCACTCGGGCTTCGTCAGGGGCTGCTATCGAAGCCCGAGTGGAGAAACGGATGCGGAAGCACTTGCCGGTGTGAGGAGGTCTGGAAGTCGGCGTTCTATACCACGAGTGTGAGAGACTCGCTAAACACTCTCTACTGCCCGTTTTTAACT
>NC_134484.1:487767255-487769755 GCF_040206685.1 Ascaphus truei
CTGTCTCTGGATATCTTCTTTACCCTATATGTCTTAACTGTCCTATACTACACCAAAATAACCTATGCTGCCTTCTTCCAGATTTCACACACACACACACACACACACACACACACACACACACACACACACACACACACACACACACACACACACACACACACACACACACACACACACGTAACAAGGACTAATTGTAGAATAATGTAATACAATAAATACATTTATGTCAAAAACGAATGTTGTTCTGACTAGGAATTTATTAAATGTATTTTATGTATATATTTTATTTTAAAGTGGGGTTGGGGCGGGACTAGGTGGCGAGTAGATTTTTTGGTTCTGCGAGTAGATTTTTGGGTGATTTGTCGAACACTGCCTATATGTATGCAGAGCGGTTCACACAATACAAACCTCAATAGGTAGGTGGTTAAGGTAGGGTAAACAGCAATGGCTCAACACCTGCTCTGTTAATCAGGGCTGGTCAATAAAGGGTCAGTGCTAGTGAGAGGGTAGAACAGGCAATAGTATAGGTACACTAATGTGCACCCTACTGGTATAGTGTAGGCAGAAACAGTAAAAAACCTCTGGTTACAGCTGCCCCTGTAGACAATCCAGTCATAGAAGCCACTTAGTATTATTATCATGCACGCTGCTACTGCCGGGGGATAGTGCCGCCAGCTGACTCGCGAGTAGGCATGCGAGTCATGCGAGTGCACCCGTTTGCCTAAATATTAGTATTAAGTATTATTTGATCCATGTGTAGCCCCGGTAAGAAATGATAGCACTCTAGTGCGGTGGACCAATGCCCCTCACCCTGCAGGGGGTGAGTGGAGAGTTATCCTTACCCGGAGGGCCTATACCTTGGGGTGGAGGTGTGGAGTATTGAGGCTCCAGACAGCCCATCCTGAATGGGTACATCTGGAGGAGAGGAGGAAAAGCCCTGTACACCAAGCATGTCAAACTCAAAGGCTAACACGGGCCAAATAAACAAGGTTTAAGTTTAGGTGGGCCGCAAAAAAAAACAAAAAAACTTCCATTTTCAAAGAAACGTAGGTTTATTTCGAAAAGTACAGGATATATATATATAAAAAAAAAAAAAGAACGATAAAATTAATGTTTTCTTCCTGACTCTTGGCATCTCTGACTCTCCCTCTCTCCGACTCTCTCCCTCTCCCCGACTCTCTCCCTCTCCCCGACTCTCTCCGACTCTCCCCGACTCTCTCCCTCTCCCCGACCCTCTCCGACTCCCCCCGACTCCGACTCTCTGACACTCTCTCTCTCTCCCTCTGACACTTTCACACTCTCTCCCTCTGACACTCTCACACTCTCACACTCTCACACTCTCACACTCTCCCTCTGACACTTTCACACTCTCTCCCTCTGACACTCTCACACTCTCACACTCTCACACTCTCTCTCTCTCCCTCTGACACTCTCACACTCTCTCTCTCTGACACTCTCACACTCTCTCTCTCTCTCTCCCTCTGACACTCTCACACTCTCTCTCTCTCTCTCCCTCTGACACTCTGACACTCTCTCTCTCTCCCTCTGACACTCTGACACTCTCTCTCTCTCTCTCTCCCTCTGACACTCTCACACTCTCTCTCTCTCTCCCTCTGACACTCTCACACTCTCTCTCTCTCTCCCTCTGACACTCTCACACTCTCTCTCTCTCTCCCTCTGACACTCTCACACTCTCTCTCTCTCCCTCTGACACGCTCACACTCTCTCTCTCTCTCCCTCTGACACTCTCACACTCTCTCTCTCTCCCTCTGACACTCTCTCTCTCTCTCCCTCTGACACTCTCACACTCTCTCTCTCTCCCTCTGACACTCTCACACTCTCTCTCTCTCCCTCTGACACTCTCACACTCTCTCTCTCTCCCTCTGACACTCTCACACTCTCTCTCTCTCCCTCTGACACTCTCACACTCTCTCTCTCTCCCTCTGACACTCTCACTCTCCCTCTCTCTCTATCTCTCCCTCTGACACTCTCCCTCTGACACTCTCCCTCTGACACTCTCCCTCTGACACTCTCCCTCTGACACTCTCCCTCTGACACTCTCCCTCTGACACTCTCCCTCTGACACTCTCCCTCTGACACTCTCACACTCTCCCTCTGACACTCTCCCTCTGACACTCTCCCTCTGACACTCTCACACTCTCCCTCTGACACTCTCCCTCTGACACTCTCCCTCTGACACTCTCCCTCTGACACTCTCACACTCTCCCTCTGACACTCTCACACTCTCCCTCTGACACTCTCTCTCCCTCTGACACTCTCTCTCCCTCTGACACTCTCTCTCCCTCTGACACTCTCTCTCCCTCTGACACTCTCTCTCCCTCTGACACTCTCTCTCCCTCTGACACTCTCTCTCCCTCTGACACTCTCCCTCTGACACTCTCCCTCTGACACTCTCCCTCTGACACTCTCCCTCTGACACTCTCCCTCTGACACTCTCCCTCTGACACTCTCCCTCTGACACTCTCCCTCTGACACT
>NC_134484.1:487777255-487809755 GCF_040206685.1 Ascaphus truei
ATACATCATATTCTTACAGGAGACCCACTTCACATCACAAGACCCCCCAAATTTATTCAAAAAAATGTTCCCAGCATGCTTTTTTGCATCATTTAGTAGTAAAAAGAGGGGTGTGGCTATCCTAATCAGACAAGTCACCCCATTTAATCATGTTAAAACAACAGTGGACCCAGAGGGTAGATTTCTAGTGGTATATGGCTCCCTAGCGGGCTCGGCAATTGCTCTATCAATGTGTACGCCCCGAACGAGAACCAAATAGAATTCCTACAAACTGTTCTCGAGGGCGTTGACCCGGGATATCTGTCATCGATGATAGTGGGAGGGGACCTAAACCTGGTCTTAAACCCCACCGAGGACAGATCGACCGTAGTGGGTCCCCCCCCGCACAACCCACTCCCAAATCAAGGGGAAAAGGTTTAGGGGAATCCTGAGCGAGTTCTCACTAGTGGATGTATGGAGATCCCAGCATCAGGGTCAGAGAGACTACACCTTTTACTCAGCACCCCACCAGACCTACTCTCGAATAGATCACATTCTGACCACTAAAAATGTGATGGTGGCAGCCATTGAATCAGACATTGGCTCAATCACTTGGTCCGACCACGCCCCGATCACCCTGACACTGTAAATCCCCTTCGAAAAAACAACAAACTACTCTTGGAGACTAAATGACTCACTACTAAATCACCCTGAGATAGAAAGGGAAATTAGATCCTCACTTAAGGACTATTTCTTTTTCAACACAGGAACAGTCTCCTCACCAGCAATCCTATGGGAAGCCCATAAGGCAACCATCAGAGGGAAATTTATTTCCATCGCGTCCCACAGGAAAAAAGCCTGCCAAGCGCTAATCAAAGAGCTCACAGATAGCATCAAAACAATAGAACAAGCCCATAAGGCTAACCCCTCAAAAAAGATATACAAAACATTGCTAACAGCCAGAACAAAACTTAGGCAAACTCAGCTGGAGGATGTTGAAAAGGCCCTCAAATGGACCAATCAACAATACTACGATAAGGGTAACAAGGCCGACAGGCTCTTGGCCAGTAAATTGAGAGGGGTACAAAAAAGATCCCAAATAACGGCGATCAAGAGTAGGTCTGGTGAGATACAATATAGTGACAGCAAAATTGCAGCGGAATTTACAAAATACTATACTGAACTCTATAACTTAAGATCTAAAAACGGCCGACCTGAACCAATAGCAACAGAACTAATAACACAATATTTAGACAAATCCCAACTCCCCACATTAACGGAGGAGGAAAACACAGTCCTCAATGCTGAGATTACAAAAGAGGAACTGGAAGAGGCGGTCAAATCACTAAAGATTACTAAGTCTCCAGGGCTCTGACGGTTTCACCAATGTCTACTATAAGAGATTCTTGCCCACATTATCCACGCATCTCTTAAAAACATTCAACCATTTTATGGAAGGGAACCAAATCCCCCCATCAATGTCTCTTGCCAACCTGGCTATTATACACAAGGAAGGCAGAGACCCGATGCAATGTGGAAGCTATCGCCCAATCTCCCTTCTCAACAGTGACCTCAAATTACACAGTAAAATACTTGCAAACAGATTAAACCCCATGTTACCGAGATTAATCAATATTGATCAAGTAGGATTTGTCGCGGGCAGGCAAGCCTCACACAACACTCGGAAGATAATCAATATTATTTATCATGTTCACCTCACAGGAACCAAAGCACTACTTTTAAGCCTAGATGCAGAGAAGGCGTTCGATAGAATAAACTGGCAATTCCTGGACCATACTATGCGCAAATTTGGCTTCAATGACGCATACTGTATCTAGAGGGGGTCCGTAGACTATACCAAAACCCGTCAGCAACGGTAAAATTACCAGGGGGCAATAACCAGAGATTCGAGATCACAAATGGAACTCGGCAGGGATGCCCCCTATCTCCTTTCCTCTTTGCATTAACCATAGAACCGCTGGCATTGGCAATACGACTCAATATAGACATCCAGGGAATAGAAATTGGGCACAGGCAGCATAAAATATCCCTATTCGCCGATGATGTCATTTTAACCCTCTCCAAACCCCAATTCTCCCTACCCAACCTTCAAAAGGAACTCCGGGATTTTGGAAAAATCTCAGGATACAAAATAAATAGCGATAAATCGGAAGCCCTGAACCTAAGCCTGCCAGAGCCTGAGGTGAAACTCCTCAAACGAAACTTTAATTACCGTTGGAGCTCCTCCTGTATCAAATACTTGGGAGTCAAGATATTGAGGACCTACCAATCCTTATATCAACATAACTATCCGGCCCTGTTCCAAAAAATCAAACAAGATCTAGATAAATGGGGAGGATACCAGATATCATGGATCGGGAGAATGATCTCGGTTAAAATGAATATACTCCCTAGATTACTATACTACTTCCAGACTCTCCCGGTCCACATCCCTGGCTCGGAATTGAAAAATATCCAAAAGTCAATCTTTCAATTTATTTGGCAGAGTAAAAAACCCAGAGTCGCCAGAGCAGTTCTCCTGGCCTCAAGGGGGAGAGGAGTACTTGGAGTCCCAGACATCACAAGATATTACCTGGCCGCCCAATTGAGACAGGTAGTAGTCTGGAACGCAAATCCAAACAACACTGCTGGCTAGATATAGAAACACAATATGCCGGGACGCCTTCACTACCAGCTTGCCTTTGGTCCCTGAGCAGGGAGGACATGCAGAATAGCAAATTCAAATTAGGCCCGATGAGACACACATGGGAGACCTGGACGAAATGCAAATTCAAATCCAAGCTCACAACACCTCATTCCCAATTTACGCCAATTCACAAAAATCCAAAATTCCCACCTGGCTGTGAGCCCAGACAATTTGACCAATTCAAAACAAAAAATATTAGAGCGGTTGCCGACCTCTTGAGCCTTGGGGAGTTCCTGAGTTATCAAAATCTACAAACCAAATATGGAATAGTAGGGCTGAATGTTTTCAAGTACCTACAAATTCGGCACTTTATTCAAACACTATCCCCAACGTTGGAATTTCCCCCTCTCACTGGTTTCGAGCGGCTATGTAGAGAAACAGCCCACCAGAAAGGTCTTATAACGCAAATTTGTGCAGAACTAGAGAGGGAAACAGAAGCCCCCACACACGACTATATGCTACATTGGGCAGCAGAATTGAATATATTTATAGACCAAGAGGATTGGGAAAGTATTTGGGAAAATGCCTCAGGAACTTCTATATGTACCACAATCAAAGAAAATATATACAAAGTACTGTTTCGCTGGTATCTCACCCCAGTTAGAATAAATCAAATCTACCCCCTGGCTTCCGATCTATGCTGGAGAGGCTGCGGTCAAAAGGGGGACATGGCCCATACTTGGTGGACATGGCCGGAAATTCAGAAGTATTGGGAAACTATACAAAAATGAATAAAAAAGAGGTCACAGACCTCATAATACCCATTGAACCGCTGACCTACCTATTGGCCAGGCCCTTATAAACACTGGACCGACCAACAGGCAAATTAGTCTCCTTCATTCTCACAGCGGCTAGGTGTGCGGTGGCGGCCGCCTGGAAGAAGGTGTCTCCCCCCTCTAAACAAACAGTAATAAAAAGGGTGCAAGAGGTGATGGAAATGGAGAGACTGTCAGCCTTCTTGAAAAGGTCCACTGCCTCTTTCAATAACATATGGGACCCATGGCTAACCCAAATGGCTCTCCTGCGCCGAAACGCCTCATAACAGTAGAAGAAATCACCAAGATAGAACAAGGACCCAAGCTGTGGATGCCGAGGAGAAGGGGAGCAATGCCCCCTACCTACCCCCCCCCCCCCTCTCCAACTCTCTCTCTCCCCTCCTTCCCTTTTCTATTTCCATACTCACGCCACCCCGGCAGACCCCGGAGGGTCAGGGGGAAGTTGAGGCTTTTCCCCCACTCCAGTTAAAGTGTGAAAAACTTGTATTAGGCCAAAATATTGTCTGTACTTGCAATATTGTGAAATTTTATAAATGCCTAATAAAAAAATTTGAAACAAAAGAAAGTTCCCCTTGCTTCTAGGTTTACCTCACCTTTTCTATACAGTGTGCTATAGTATTTTTTTTTTTTGCCTCTGTGGTTATTTCTGTCCTATCATATATTCTAGTAATGGGTTTAGTTGACCTATAGTTTCTCATAAGATTTCCCAGGAGCCTTCCCGTCTTGTTCACGTGTCTGAAAAATTTGGCTTCTTTTATTGATTTTTTTCTCTAGCCACTCCTCACATATAGATTTTTTCTGGTTATATCTTTCTTTATTTTGAGATGTTGGGTCTGTTTTGAATTCTCTAAATGCCTTGCTAAGTTCTTTACTTGCTTTGCAGAACTCCTGGGTTGCCTGTTTCTTCTTTCTAGAGACATATGCCATGATATCGCTCCTAATTACTGCTTTTGATGTTTCCCAAAAAAGTATGGGGTTCGTCTTATGTTCCTGGTTTGTATTCTCGAATATCTCCCATGCTCCCTTTAGGTAATTTACAAAATCTTCGCTGTCTCTCCTGTAGTTTGGGAATCTCCAGGTGTTCGGGCTTGCTCTACCTAATCCCATGTCTAGATCTAGGCGTACCATTAGCACTTATTCCCATGATCTGTTATTTGTACTATTTGTTATATATATATGTTATATAGTGTTCATTAATGATCTTCCCACAGCTTGTAAGGAAGCCTCAATACACATGTATGCAGATGACACAATCCTATATGCACACAGCCATAGCCTCTCTGACCTTCAACACATACAGGCATACCCCGCTTTAAGGACACTCACTTTAAGTACACTCGCGAGAAAGTACATGTCGCCCAATAGGCAAACGGCAGTTCACGCATGCGCCTGTCAGCACGTCCTGAACTGCAATACCGGCTCCCTACCTGTAACGAAGCTGTGCGCAAGCAGGGAGACTATAGAGCCTGTTACAAATGCGTTATTTACATCAGTTATGCACGTATATGACAATTGCACGTATATGACTCATGCATCGATAAGTGGGGAAAAAGGTACTGCTTCACTTTAAGTACATTTTCGCTTTACATACATGCTCCGGTCCCATTGCGTATGTTAATGCAGGGTATGCCTGTACTTCAATCTGACTTTTTGAGACTCGAAAACTGGATTTCCCAAAACAAACTGTTTTTAAACACTGACAAGACTGTAACAATAGTATTTGGGACCAAGACTAAATTTGTAAAGATTCCAGTGACTGATCTCCTGATTAGAACCAACGCTAACACCACCCTAACACCTGTCACTAGTTTTAAATACCTGGGCTTATGGTTTGACTCCCACTTAACATTCGGGATGCACATTGATACCCTGACAACCAAGACCTATGCCAAACTAGGGGTACTTTACAGGAACAAATCCTCCCTAAGTCTCCTGGTCAGAAAGCGTATTGCACAGCAGATGCTAATGCCAATTATTGACTATGGAGACATAGTATACTGTATGGCTCGGCTCCTCAAACCCACCTTAGCAAACTTGACACCCTCTACAATTCAATTTGTCGTTTTGTTCTCCAATGCAAATATAACACACATCACTGCGAAATGCTCAAAGAACTAGATTGGTCATCACTGGAGTCTAGGCGCAAAGTTCCCCTTTCCTGTCTCACCCTCAAATACTTTCTGGGCAAGCTACCCAGCTACCTGAACAAGCTCCTCACCCCTACCACATACAGCACCTATCACCGGAGGAGAGTGCGGCCGGGAACAACTGCGAACCACAGCCACAGGAGCACGCCGGGACAGTGTTATTTTATGTGAGTGCATTTGTTGTGGATCTAATTCAATGTTTAATAAACGTTTACGTTTTTAAAGACCATTGCTGATACCACACTGTCATTTTGCCTCACCCACTCCCCTTGCTGAAACGGGGAGGGAAAGAACCCCAGAACGGGAGGACCGTGACGGAGACCCGTATTTAACCCCCTGCCTGCCAGCAGCAGCGTGCACAGCACCCCTGGGATTATCTTGGACGGGCAATCTAGGTGTATACCACAGATACCTTTCAACAACTGTGCTTACACATGGCCGTGTAAGTGTTTATGGTTATTGCTTCACTTTCATATACCCTTAACCCCACTCACCACGTGGACAGACCAGACCCCTAAAATCAAGACACCCCTACGCAACTTTGCTCACACAGGGCCGTGTGAGTATTGATTTATCATCATCTGTTTATTGACACTCCAGAGATAGTGACCTGTATTATCTTAAGATTGTTATTGCTGGTTAATATGCTCTAACCCTTTTGCTCCCCCTATTCTTTCTCTCTCTATATCCTACAAGGGTTTTGGAAACCCCTTTCTGGGGTTGAGCACAGGGATCCCTAACAGACTCCATTGTGAGAGACCACCTCCATTGGTTTGTATTTAAGCATCGTACTGCACCCCCCACCCTGACACAACACTTAAGGTAAGCGCCCGGCTCTTGTTTGCAACCTATCACCTGAGATCAGACTCCAAAAGACTATTCATGGTCCCAAGGCTCAACAAAGTATCCGGACGTTCCTCCTTCTCCTTCCGTGCACCCCAAAACTGGAACAACCTACCAGAGACTCTCATATCCACCACCAGCTTAAGTTCTTTCAAATCTAAGGCTGTCTCACACTTTAATCTGGTCTGTAACTGTTTCATACGCTCATAATATATATTTTCTTTAACTGTGCACGCAATGTCTCTGTATATAATGTATACCTTGTTCATTTATGTAACTGTACTTGTAACCATGTATTATTTGTTTTACTCTGTGCCCAGGACATACTTGAAAACGAGAGGTAACTCCCAATGTATTACTTCCTGGTAAAATATTTTATAAATAAATAAATAAAATAAATATACGATTGTCACGTGTATTACTAATGTGAAGCGCTATGTACATTGATGGCGCTATATAAATAAAGACATACATACATAGGAGAGAAAGAGGTGCGCAAATATATCTAACAAACAGTATTAATATGTATCTGTGGATGCTGCCACAATGTAAAGGAAACACACAGTTCCAATATATATATATATATATATATATATATATATATTAAAAAAAAGGGGAGAGATAGATGCCCTGTGGATTTGGTTCGTCCACTTTGGAGAGCAGCAGGAGACCCTTCATACCAGGATCCACATCATTATTGGACTATCTGAGGACTGGTGTTAATACTCTTTTTTTTTTTGTTTTTTTTGTTTTTTTGTTTCATTGTATTTTATTTTTTATAATACATTTAATAGATTAATTGTTTATGGTGTTAGGCTAATTTAAATATTAGTGCTAGGATATTTTAGTTATTTATTGTCTAATTGTTAGAGTATATTATTATATTTCACACAGTTGGTGTATGGGTTATATTCATTTGCCTAGTTAACCTAAGCATAGGCGCTGCTTTCCTTCCCCCTCTCTCATATATATATATATATATATATATATATATATATATATATATATATATATATATATATATCAAGGGGAGAGGAAAAACAAAAGGTGCAAACCACTGACCACAATGCTTAAGTTACTAAACACTAATAAAGATGCAGTGCAATGATAGTCCAATCTGTAGAATCCTGGATTGAGTGGGATCTCAAGGTATCACACCCTTTGATAAAGGGCTTTTAGACGAAACGCGCAGGGCTACGGTAGTCTTGTCCCTTGGATTTTACTAGCTTGCTGGAGTATATGCCTTATTCAAGGCAATTGGAACTTAAAAACTGCTATTAACGACATTTCCGAACGATTTTACCCACAGAGGAGCTTCTGTATATCTGAAGTGAAAGCGGAGCGTCATCACGCTGACATCGCGACATTTCCAGCCGAGGAGATCTGCATATACAGACGTCGGACGCAGACGGCGGCCTTTGCAGTTGATCCTGTGGCTAACAGTTCCCGTATTATAGTTCCAGACAAGGATTTTATCCTGACATGCTCATTTTTATCTGTGATTTCGTAAGTAAGATCTGTGCTTACGTTGTGTGTCAATAATACATAAATACTTCACCATATCTGGCTATCTTCTCATTTATAGATCCCACTCAATCCAGGATTCTACAGATTGGACTTTCATTGCATTACAATCTTATTAGTGTTTAGTAATTTAAGCATTGTGGTCAGTGGTTTGTGCCTTTTGTTTTTCCTCTCCCCTTGATACATACATACCAGGACTGTCCCCGGGCAAACGTGTCAGCCTCACACAGAGAAGCTATAGCCCATAACACACACATGATGCTGCCCCTGTGGTAATGAAGGAGTTAAACTCCAACCAATACTCCCTCAATCTAATTACTTTCTAACTCTATTTAATAACTTTCCCAATCTTATCCTCACTGATTCCTAATGTTAATTCCCAATGTAAAATAACCCCCATTATCTCCCAGTCCATGTGATACAGGAGGAGTAACCCCTCCAGTGCCAGAGGCTCCCCCTCACTATCAGAGGCTCAGCCTCTCAGGCTCCTGTGTGTAAGGAAGCTCAGAGCAGCACTGGGATAATGTGCACAGGTCACACAAGGGAGGGGAAGGGAGGAGGAGGAAAGCACTTACCCAATAACACAGGCTGAAGATCTCTGTGCAGCAGGGGGTGGGCAATGTGAGGGGGGCACAGGAAAAGGGACTTAGAGGCTGCAGAGCCTATTCCTCAGTGTGTCCCCCCCTCAGTGCCTGAGATGTGCACTTTATCCCCCCCTCACTGTGTGTGTACTTCCTATGGAGGGTGGGGGGAGCCCCTGTGATCTCTCAGTCCTTCCCTGTGGGAGTGACCTGGATTCCCCCCTCAGGATGTGGGACAGTCTGTGCTCAGGATCAGTGTTTCCTGCCGGAATCAAACCTCACACACCAGCACATCCGGCTGCAGCAGAGGGACCATAGAGAGGGAAGAGGGGAGGCCAGAGCGCCTCTAACCTGCTCCTCCTGAGCTCATATGGAACAGTGACCCCTGGTGGGCTCCGAAGCAAGGTGCAGTGAGCGCCCCCTGGTGAGAGCTGCACGTGGTGCTGGCTGTGGGCTGGTGAGAAACATAGTGACAATCTCACCCCCATCTCCCACCGTATATAGTGCGGCCTGGTAATATACTCTGTGCTGTGTGTCTGGTGATATACTCTGTGCTGTGTGTGTAGTGACGTCTGGTGATATACTCTGTGCCGTGTGTGTTGTGACGTCTGGTGATATACTCTCTGTGCCCGTGTGTGTAGTGACGTCTGGTGATATACTCTGTGCCCGTGTGTGTAATGCCGTCTGGTGATATACTCTGTGCTGTGTGTGTAATGTCGTCTGGTGATATACTCTGTGCTGTGTGCGTAATGCCATCTGGTGATATACTCTGTGCTGTGTGTGTAGTGCCGTCTGGTGATATACTCTGTGCCTGTGTGTGTAGTGACGTCTGGTGATATACTCTGTGCCTGTGTGTGTAGTGACGTCTGGTGATATACTCTGTGCTGTGTTTGTAGTGACGTCTGGTGATATACTCTGTGCCTGTGTGTGTAGTGACGTCTGGTTATATACTCTGTGCTGTGTTTGTAGTGACGTCTGGTGATATACTCTGTGCCCGTGTGTGTAATGCTGTCTGGTGATATACTCTGTGCTGTGTGTGTAGTGCCGTCTGGTGATATACTCTGTGCCGTGTGTGTAGTGAGGTCTGGTGATATACTCTGTGCCGTGTGTGTAGTGCCGTCTGGTGATATACTCTGTGCCGTGTGTGTAGTGAGGTCTGGTGATATACTCTGTGCCGTGTGTGTAGTGCCGTCTGGTGATATACTCTGTGCCGTGTGTGTAGTGACGTCTGGAGATATACTCTGTGCCGTGTGTGTAGTGACGTCTGGTGATATACTCTGTGCCGTGTGTGTAGTGACGTCTGGTGATATACTCTGTGCCGTGTGTGTAGTGACGTCTGGTGATATACTCTGTGCCGTGTATGTAGTGCCGTCTGGTGATATACTCTGTGCCGTGTGTGTAGTGACGTCTGGTGATATACTCTTTGCTGTGTGTGTAGTGCCGTCTGGTGATATACTCTGTGCCGTGTGTGTAGTGAGGTCTGGTGATATACTCTGTGCTGTGTGTAGTGCCGTCTGGTGATATACTCTGTGCCGTGTGTGTAGTGCCGTCTGGTGATATACTCTGTGCTGTGTGTGTAGTGACGTCTGGAGATATACTCTGTGCCGTGTGTGTAGTGCCGTCTGGTGATATACTCTGTGCCGTGTGTGTAGTGACGTCTGGTGATATACTCTGTGCTGTGTGTGTAGTGCCGTCTGGTGATATACTCTGTGCCGTGTGTGTAGTGATGTCTGGTGATATACTCTGTGCTGTGTGTGTAGTGCCGTCTGGTGATATACTCTGTGCCGTGTGTGTAGTGACGTCTGGTGATATAGTCTGTGCTGTGTGTGTAGTGAGGTCTGGTGATATACTCTGTGCCGTGTGTGTAGTGAGGTCTGGTGATATACTCTGTGCTGTGTGTATAGTGAGGTCTGGTGATATACTCTGTGCCGTGTGTGTAGTGCCGTCTGGTGATATACTCTGTGCCGTGTGTGTAGTGACGTCTGGTGATATACTCTGTGCTGTGTGTGTAGTGCCGTCTGGTGATATACTCTGTGCCGTGTGTGTAGTGGTGTCTGATGATATACTCTGTGCCGTGTGTGTAGTGATGTCTGGTGATATACTCTGTGCTGTGTGTGTAGTGCCGTCTGGTGATATACTCTGTGCCGTGTGTGTAGCGACGTCTGGTGATATACTCTGTGCTGTGTGTGTAGTGCCATCTGGTGATATACTCTGTGCCCCTGCTAGCTGATCTTCTTTCTGTGCTCACGCCTCCCCCTGCTTCTTATTTCCTCTTATTTCCTCTTTCTGCTTCAGCTCGGAAGGTGCTTCCTCTTTTACATGTCGGCCTCGCACAGAGAAGCTATAGCTCATAACACACACATGATTTATTTATTTATAAACGTGTTACCAGGAAGTAATACATTGGGAGTTACCTCTCGTTTTCAAGTATGTCCTGGGCACAGAGTTAAGACAAATAATACATGGTTACAAATATTGCCATGCTGTGAAATGGCCTACAGTTTTCTCTCATGCTGGCAGTAAGCCTGGTAAGTTACAGGGTTGCCAGCATCAATCATGGAGGTTTGGCCTCACACCCTGGTGAGGTGTCATATGTATTGATGGGGAGTGGCTACATACTCTGAGTCCACCGTTAGTGACATCAGAGATGTGCCTGTTTCCTGAGGTATATAAGGCATAGCACTGCCCAAAGTTAGTGTGTTCTTAGAGGTGCAAGTCTAGGTTGAGACTTGAAGGTCAAGGGGTGCACTAGTGCCTCAACTAGTGGCCCAGTTCCAGTTCAATATCAAGCAGCAGTAAGGCTGACAGGGCCTACACTGTGTCCAGGGACTTGGCACAGGTGGTGATCTCCCTGAGGGGAGAGGTGATCCCACTCCATTGGGAGGGCGTACCTTTTGAAGGGAAAGCACGAAGAATGAAGTGCGGCTAAGCTGCTAGCTGTGAGGGGCAGCTTGCCCATACCAACATCAATAAAGATGCCCTTGATCAAAGATACCCTCATGTGTGAGTCTGGTATTACTCTGCAGAGGAAGGCACCACGGAGGAGTTCCTCATCAGAACCATCCCCATGCGGACGCAGGGATCCTGATGAGGTGGAGGTGCTGCACTGGATATAGGTAGGACTCTGTAACGTACGTGCTCACCACAAACCTGGACCTGACCGCAGGGCTGAGGTGGGATACAAATTCATGGGTGAGGGTGGGTATCGGGCCTGTGTGGCTTAACCCCTTAATCACCTTTGCGGTTATTATCTGATCAGGTGTTTAAGGGGTTAATTGATATCTGAATGTAATTGCAATGTATTGGCTTTTGATTTTTGTTTACTTGGTTGATTCATTTGCAGAATGTATATGGTGTGTAGCCAGGTCTCCCCAACCCTCCCGCACCCCCCTCACCTAACTGCCGATCGCGGGGGCCGCCGGGTCCAATGGCGGCTCCGTTCGGCGATGGCAGGGGAGAGGGCGGTCATGTCCTGGCTCGGGGGTTGCCAGGGACGCGTGCCGCCGGTTGCCAAGGCCGCACGCGCATTACAGGGCTCCCGGCGCTCTCGGAGCCGGGTTGTAAGGGCGCCGCCATGTTGCGCCGGTTTGCGCATGCGCAGTAGGTCCCAGGCGGCCCCGATAGCTCGCGCATGCGCAAGGACAACCCTAGCGCCAGGGAGCAGTTGCGTGAGGGCAGGGAAAGCGCAGGAGAGTCACGCGAGAGTAGGGATAGTTAGTGAGAGGTTGTGGCGGCCATTAGGGGTTAGTATAGGCAGAGGGAGGGCGCGCACGCGGCCCCAATGTAAGTACAGCCTCCACGGGACTACAATTCCTATGAGGCTTAGGGCCAAGCACATCAGGTGCTTCATAGGAGCCAATAGGGCTGCAGGACTGCCAGGAGAGCAAGTGGATACATTTCGCGGGCAAAAGAGCACACTAGTCAGTCAGAGACCGGAGCAGCCCAAGGAAGGAGGTAGGGTACAGGAGTCGGGGACTCCCTGTACTAGGCCAGTACCCCCAGGGCCAGAGATAGCTCAGCTCCACAGTAAAGTGAGTGTTGCCAGGGACAGCCCTCAGGTTAGGGACCCTGTCACTTACATTAGTGGGAGCTGGGAAAGGAAGGTGACAGAGAGTTGGAGTTAGGGAGCTGTAGGGAAGGAAGGGTGCGGGGAGCAAGTGCAGCTTCTGCCCCGTATAGGTACCTACACCCCAGGTAGGCCCCAACTCCCCACTAGCTTAGTGGGTAATTGCTTAGGGAGGTCCTAGAGAGGGACGCGGCCCCTAGTTTGGAGTGCTGCCTTGTCAGAGTCACAGCGGGCAGTGCTGTGAGGTCTGACAGGCAGGCACCGTGTTGCGCAGCACGTTGGCTGTTAGCGTTAGTAAGGCTGAAGGGACGTGGGTAGTATCCCAAGCCACCATAGGTTGCTGTATTATAGGGACGGCCTATAGTGCCGCACGTGCCCCTTATGTAGGTAGGGACACAGAGAAGTATTGCTGTTCCCGTGAAGCGGTTGGACCCACGTTGGGGTCCACATAGACTGTTCCGGAGTGGGACCGCTCTAGCGGTCCACGTACAAGGAGGCGGTTGGAGGATCAGGAGGAGGCATCGCCCGACTGATCCTTTGAGAAGCTTGTTGCTGACCCGAGCACCGGAGTGCTCGGCAGGTATTATACCAACACATGTGCACCAACAGGCCTAGAGGTTTTTAGTGACTGCGCAGTCACCCATTGACTATCTCTGTAGGAGTACGGGACATTGGGTGGGGTTCTTGGGACACTGGGTGGGATCACCTAGTGTTGGGGAATTGTCCTGCGAGACGTCACTGTTAGTGTCTCCTCGTGAGAGGGACACAGGTTATTATTATTTGTTAGTAAAGTCATTAGTTATATAATCACTGTGTGTGTGGTTTCTGAGTGGGTTCCTATGTAGGGTCATTCTACATTTCCATAGAATCCTACATAGGTGGAGGCGCTGAAAGAAGAACCGTTCCAAAGGATTCACCCCAGGCTCTCACTAGCGGAGGCTCAGACCTCCTGTGAGCCTGCAGGTATACGTACCACACCGGTAACACCGCATGTTCTACTCACCCACACTATATATGCGATTGGGTGGGGTGGAATACCCGTTACATTTGGAGGCGCTGCTGAGATACCACGTGGGGTGCCCTGTCCATTTTTTTTCCAAATTGTCCCGTCCCTATTTTTGTCACCATGTTTGTGAAGTCCGGACACGAGGTCTGTGCCTGGGCTTTGAGGCAATATCTAGTACCTGGCCAGGTAGTGGCGGTAGGAGGCATTCCCGCTATTATACCCGCACTTAAGGTCCGGGAGTATATGTGTAAAATTCCTTGGTGGCCGTGGACATGTGTCTTAGATGAGGAACAAGATCCCACGTCCACATGGAAAACCATTCTGTTTGTTGTAACCCACACTGAGGATATATGCCTGGCGGAGGCACCGTCCGCACTGTTCATGCCCGGAGGCCCCTCAGAAGGGTACCCCCTAGTCTACGCAGACAAGGCAAAAGGGCGTCTCCCGCCAAATCAGGAGAGCGCACGTGCTGCTGACTGCCAACCTGCACAGAAAGATGTCGCAACATTCTGTCCAGGTTTGGCGCGAAAATCAGAGCCCCTCCCCTGTGATGTGAGTGACTCAGAGCAGAGCCAAAACCACTCCCTTGTAGAAAGTGCCCTTCCTTCAGATTCCACCAGGGGGAGCAAGCACGGTTATCTTCAACCATACGTTGACGCCGTAATAGATTCTTTGCTCTCTGAGGATGAAGCTGTGATAGACTCTTTGATCTCTGAGGATGAGGATGAGATAGACTGTCAGGGGATACACCCTAATGTGTATGTGCCCTGGCGAGCGCCAGGAATAGAACTCCTTATGCTAATGTGCCCCTGTTTGCAAGAAGCCTATGTCGACGGAGCCGACATGTCCCAGTTACCGCTAGACTTCAAGATGACTGAGGTAGGCGGAGAACCGGGTGTACAGTGCTTTAGTCCCACCTGTGTCTGCTCTAGAGGTGCACTGGCGTGGGAACCTAAATGTGATTGCTGCGGTGCAATTTTCTTGATGCCTATTGTACCCCAGCCTACAGAGCCAGCTAAGGAGCCAAATGAACCCGTGGCGGAGAAGAGCGCGACCGCAGTGGAGGTACCGGAGCACGCCAGCTTTGTACCAACACCCACTGGCTGTATTACAGAAGAATCTGGTGACTACCTTGCGGAGGATTCGATCCTGATATCTTCCGGGGAAGAGGTTGAAGTCCCATCGGTGGTGATGCGCCTACCGGCGAACCACCCCAGCGGTGATACAGAGGAGACAGAGGAATCACAGAGTAAGGTGTCTATACCCCCGTCTTCCTTTAGTGAAATCATCGAACCAACTATTTCGGCGGATACAGAGCCTGCTGTGGGCCCGTGTGCCCTAGAGGAGGTGTATCCAGATGTTGCGGACCCTGCTGTGGGCCCGTGTGCCCTACAACGACCCGTCCGGTCTACTACGATGGTACCATCGGTCCTAGAATGGGGACCAGTACCTACAGACGACAAGGGTGAGTCGACTGCCCCAGGGGTGTCGGGGGTGAGCCTCTAGGTGACCGCGGAGCACGATGGCTCCTTAAGTCTGGTCGCCCGGGCGAAGGGCTCCCCTCTGCATCGCGTCCTGGTGGAGGTGTCCTCATTAGAAGGTAGCTGTCCAGAGGAGAGAGTGGACCAGTGTCTACCGCCGATCCTTCCGGAAGAAGAGAAGCCCATCGTCAGCCAGCCGAGTGGTAAGGAACCCCCTTGCTCCCCACAGACTCCGATGGAGGTGGCCGTGAAGAAGGCCAAAGTTACGGTTCCTGAGCGGAGTGTGAGCCCGTGTGCTCCGACACAAGTGGTCCCAGGACTGGGATCCAACGCTCCCGAAGTGCGAGTCAGTGAGTGGACTGTCCCAGAAAAGTTGGGGACAGGTCCCGATATAGCCGAGGTGGGAACTGACAGCGTCCCCGAGGACCTGTTGGCCACCGTGAATCCCCGCAGTGGTAAGGTATCTACCCTTTACCCCCTGCCAGGTGAAACCGAGACATTGTCCAGTGCTCGCTTCTCAGAGGAAGCCTCACAAAAATATGGGGACAAAGACTGTGGAGAGAGATTCAGGGAAAGCTGCCTCTGTTAAGCCCAAAAAGGAGCGCCCCATTCCCCAGGTAGTGGACCGCGGGAAAGGTCCTGGCCTCCTGGTCTGCCGCATCCCTGCCACGGATGACCGGGTAAAGGTCTGCTTAAAAGACGTTGTGCTACTCCTCCTTCCACCAGGGGGAGGAAGTAGCGAAGAGCCAGAAACTGTCGCTTTAGAGTGTGCTCAGAAGGAGATTTTTCTGGGGGAGGCTCACGGACGCAAAAGTGAGGTACCCCCACATGTTCAATTAGGGGCACCCCACAAATGGTCTCAGCCAGCCTCGGGTAATAATGGGTGTGATGTATCATGTAACCTGATGTGTAAAGTCGACCTGTTAAGTGTACCGGTTATACCATGCAATTTTTCATTGTGTAAAATTGTGTCAAGTAATGTCGTTCTCCAAGCGAGGCCGTTGGATGTTTCACCAGGGGGAGAGTGTAGCCAGGTCTCCCCAGCCCTCCCGCACCCCCCTCACCTGACTGCCGATCGCGGGGGCCGCCGGGTCCAATGGCGGCTCCGTGCGGCGATGGCAGGGGAGAGGGCGGTCAGGTCCTGGCTTGGGGGTTGCCAGGGACGCGTGCGGCCGGTTGCCAAGGCCGCACGCACGTTACAGGGCTCCCGGCGCTCTCGGAGCCGGGTTGTAAGGGCGCCGCCATGTTGCGCCGGTTCGCGCATGCGCAGTAGGTCCCAGGCGGCCCCGATAGCTCGCGCATGCGCAAGGAGAACCCTAGCGCCAGGGAGCAGTTGTGTGAGGGCAGGGAAAGCGCAGGAGAGTCGCGCGAGAGTAGGGATAGTTAGTGAGAGGTTGTGGCGGCCATTAGGGGTTAGTATAGGCAGAGGGAGGGCGCGCACGCGGCCCCATTGTAAGTACAGCCTCCACGGGACTACAATTCCCATGAGGCTTAGGGCCAAGCACATCAGGTGCTTCATAGGAGCCAATAGGGCTGCAGGACTGCCAGGAGAGCAAGTGGATACATTTCGCGGGCAAAAGAGCACACTAGTCAGTCAGAGACCGGAGCAGCCCAAGGAAGGAGGTAGGGTACAGGAGTCGGGGACTCCCTGTACTAGGCCAGTACCCCCAGGGCCAGAGATAGCTCAGCTCCCCAGTAAAGTGAGTGTTGCCAGGGACAGCCCTCAGGTTAGGGACCCTGTCACTTACATTAGTGGGAGCTGGGAAAGGAAGGTTACAGAGAGTTGGAGTCAGGGAGCTGTAGGGAAGGAAGGGTGCGGGAGCGAGTGCAGCTTCTGCCCCGTATAGGTACCTACACCCCAGGTAGGCCCCAACTCCCCACTAGCTTAGTGGGTAATTGCTTAGGGAGGTCCTAGAGAGGGACGCGGCCCCTAGTTTGGAGTGCTGCCTTGTCAGAGTCACAGCGGGCAGTGCTGTGAGGTCTGACAGGCAGGCACCGTGTTGCGCAGCACGTTGGCTGTTAGCGTTAGTAAGGCTGAAGGGACGTGGGTAGTTAGGGGAGTGGGACAGGTCCTAACCCCTTAGACCCATAGGAGTATCCCAAGCCACCATAGGTTGCTGTATTATAGGGACGGCCTATAGTGCAGCACGTGCCCCTTATGTAGGTAGGGACACAGAGAAGTATTGCTGTTCCCGTGAAGCGGTTGGACCCACGTTGGGGTCCACATAGACTGTTCCGGAGTGGTCCACGTACAAGGAGGCGGTTGGAGGATCAGGAGGAGGCATCGCCCGACTGATCCTTTGAGAAGCTTGTTGCTGACCCGAGCACCGGAGTGCTCGGCAGGTATTATACCAACACATGTGCACCAACAGGCCTAGAGGTTTTTAGTGACTGCGCAGTCACCCATTGACTATCTCTGTAGGAGTACGGGACATTGGGTGGGGTTCTTGGGACACTGGGTGGGGTTCTTGGGACACTGGGTGGGATCACCTAGTGTTGGGGAATCGTCCTGCGAGACGTCACTGTTAGTGTCTCCTCGTGAGAGGGACACAGATTATTATTATTTGTTAGTAAAGTCATTAGTTATATAATCACTGTGTGTGTGGTTTCTGAGTGGGTTCCTATGTAGGGTCATTCTACATTTCCATAGAATCCTACATAGGTGGAGGTGCTGAAAGAAGAACCGTTCCAGAGGATTCACCCCAGGCTCTCACTAGCGGAGGCTCAGACCTCCTGTGAGCCTGCAGGTATACGTACCACACCGGTAACACCGCATGTTCTACTCACCCACACTATATATGCGATTGGGTGGGGTGGAATACCCGTTACAGGTGCATAGATTTTATGCATCATATATATTGGAATGTGAGGTTTTTCATTGGTTTGTGATCATATACAGTAGATTGTGAGATCAGTTAGGATTTTTAAAGGAAATTGATTTTAATGTAGTGTCTGTATGGAGAAGTGTTTGGTTGTAGGGCAGTATGCTTTTGATAACCCTTCTACATTTATTTGTACTGTATATTGGTTTATCATGGGTGTGTACAGGTATATAACGTGTGTGTGTGTGTGTGTGTGTATATATATATATATATATATATATATATATATATATATATATATATATATATATATATATATATATATACTGTATATATATATACTGTATATATATCTCTCTCTTTCTCTCTGTCTCTCTGTATGTGTATATATATATATATATATATATATATATATTAGTTGCATGATGAAGCCACAGTACAAATTCATGGGTGAAGGGTGGGTATCGTGCCTGTGTGGCTTAACCCCTTAATTACTTTTGCGGTTATTATCCGATAAGGTGTTTAAGGGGTTAATTGATATCTGAATGTACTTGCAATGTATTGGCTTGGTATTGGCTATGTCTTGTGTGGGCAAGAGAAGGAAGGAAGGCGCTGGCGACGGACACTTCGTATTGATGAGGTCAGTAGTACTTTATTTATTTGTATATGCTAGTTAATGTTTTTAATAATGGGCAATTAATCTATTATCCATATCTGGATAATAGTTATTTTGCACATTATTGTACTGTAGGTGTTGGGGGGGAGGGTGTATGTATTGAATGTATAGGCCAGGTTTATTTTTTTTACATTCAGGGTTACTTCCGTGGTTCTGCGTGGGACCTCTGGAGACCACCTCGGGTATTCTCGGGTATCCCAAGGGTATCAGGCTGGTGGTTCCACGGGTGACACATGCGGGGATGATGATGTGTGGTCCCACTTCTGTGGGGGCACCGCGGACCCGTAGTCTGCGGGGATGACGATGTGTGGTCCCACTTCTGTGGGGGCACCGCGGACCCGTAGGTGCGGGGATGATGATGTGTGGTCCCACTTCTGTGGGGGCACCGCGGACCCGTAGTCATGATAATCCTCACGTCATCCTCCAACACACGCGATCGGTCAGCTGTTTGATATAGACTAGCAACCAATGAGGTTCCTTACCGGCGATTTTCGCGCCAAAACACATAGCGCGATGACGCAAGGGGTAGGGGTTTACTGTATAAGACAGGGGGAATTGAAGACGCGAGTCAGCTCTATGATTAAGGACTACGCCAGTCCGAAACGCGTCAGAGTGTGTCCCCCATACCATGTTTTTTCAATAAAAATTCATTTTTAATCAACACCTTGCTGGTCTCCCATTCCTACGAGCTGTGCACCGCTGGAATCTTCGGATCTCTTCTACAACTATATTGCACACTGAGCGTGGATGCACGCACCCAGGGAAGCAGTCCTATGTGAGTAGTGCATGTCTCTCTTCTTTGAGACTTGATGACCGGCAACAGTGCAGCAACACAAGGGTCATGTATGGCGCAATCCTACAAAGTAACGGTATGTTAACCCTTATTTATCTTCATATATGATAACGTTATTGTGGATACATTTATTTGGGTCCAATACATTGCTGTGTTCATAGGCTGACTCCCCAAAAGTTTAAGGACTTTATCATCTACTCAAGTTCTGACCTAGATTGAGCACTGTATTTGGGACTTACGCCCCATAACTACACATGTTTTCGTTTATAGTCTGCCAGTGCTATTCTTTGCTTGCCCGGACTATTCAGTCCCTTCGCCTTATGCGAAACTATGATCACCGACATTGTGTTATCCGCGTGACCATCAGATAGCCCATCCCAATTAGAGGGAACCCCCACTGGGTGGCCAGTTGGCCTGGTTCGTACTTCCAGGAACAGACCCAGCGCCTCTGGGACAAGGACAGGATGGGAGGGAACAGGGAGGGAAGGTAAGTAACTGTGAGGGGCCGATGCTGATCTTGCTCATCAACGGTCCCTTTGCCTGAACTCCGGGAAGGATACCCCGGGCATTTAAACCCATTTTCTGTAACTCTTGTTCGGTGGGTCCTAGCAAGCTGATACTTGGCCACAATGGAGAGTACCCTTCGGCATTAGGGTCGGGCAAGTTCTGGTCCGCTCAGCCCAACCGAGCGGATTATTTTGATATAACCATGATTGTCAGAAATATTGTATTTTGGGTCTGGAATAAAAGCCCAGGAGAAGAGATGGGCTCTGTAATATGCTAACTGGTCAGGGTGCAACAAGTGGTCTACAATGGGCCTTTAGTCAAAGGCTCTCCCCCACCCTGCATGTGAATGCCAGGGCGGAGGAGAACAATCCCTGAGTACTTATGCAAAGTATTGTGTGTCACACCTTTAACAAAGGCTACGATGGGCCAGTGATCAGCCTAGTAGACCCACCGACGCCTTTGATTCAGTGTGTTGAAATCCCATGTTAAGGTATAGGACTCAAACCCTATATAAATGAGGGTCAGCCCTATATCCAGTTAGTGTTCTTCGTTGTGACTTCGTTTTGTATCCTGAATGAATTGCCAGTCCCGTTCCTGACTGCTTCATTTCCCAAACCCTAAGGAAGTGTTCATATCTTGTGCGTTAATTGTATAATTCTGTGTGTTCTCCTTCTTCAAGGAATAAACTTTCTTTATTATATCTTAGTCACATTCAGTTCAACCCAGTGAAGTATTTTTTGGTGTGTATATTATAACCCTGTCCGACGCTACCGTCACACTCAGTCACTGGAAGCTTTAAAAATTTACTCTTGGTCCCAAATACCATTGTTAGTCTCATCAGTGTTTAAAAACAGCTTGTTTTGGGAAACCTAGTTTTCGAGTCTCAAAATGTCAGACTGAAGTATGTGTTGAAGGTCGGAGAGGCTATGGCTGTGTGCATATAGGATTGTGTCATCTGCATGTATTTGTATTGAAGCTTCCTTACAAGCTGTGGGAAGATCATTGATGAACACTGAGAAGAGTAGGGGACCCAGAACAGAGCCTTGCGGGACACCACAGGTGATATCCAAGGTGTTGGAGTTAGAGCCTGAGATGGACACAAGTTGGGATCTACCTAATAGAAGGACTGAAACCAGTTTAAAGCATGCTTCCCTATTCCAGAGCTCTGGAGTTTGTAAAGCAGGATAGCATGATCAACAGTATCAAAAGCCTTTGCAAAATCTAGGAATATTGCACCAGTGAGTTGTCCCTGTTCCATTCCACACTGCAATGAAATCCCAACTTTTAGCAGGGTAGTTACGGTGGAGTGTTTTGGGGCGAAAGCCAGATTGGAATTGGCTAGGGAAATTGGTCTTGGTATATGTAGAGGGAGAAAGGGGGTGGCCCGGTATTAAAGGGGTTGCACCCCATTTGGCCACCCCTGACCGCACCAGGGAGACAAGGGGTTAACTGGACTGAGGTCCACAAATGTGATTTAACCCTTGTTATGACCTGTAAATGTATTTTCCCCTGTTCCCCTGTTCCATTGTAATGTCTGTGTTAATCAGTGTCTGCATCACACACACACTAGAATCCACCCGGGAGCACAAGGGTTAATAGTTCTTTAATGATTATAGCTCTTTGTGTAGTTTTCCTGCCTTTTCAGGCACCATTTTGCAGGTCCCCATTGGCCGCCATTAGGGCTCAATGCATTCCAATGGAAGATTGTGCTGTTTTAGTCCTGTTTCCTGTAAAGACCAGCAGGTGGCGTCCGAGAGGGAGAGCGGCGGTTTCCCATTGAAAGTCAATGGGCCCATTGACTTCAATGGAGATGCCTCGAGGTAACCTTTCCAAGAAGAAGTTGGCTGCCGTCCAGACCGCAAACCGCAAAGCGGATACAATGTCTAAAAAAGAGTTACAATCACTTGAGTCAAGTTCAAAGTTAATTGATGTGGGAATAAACAGGTCTAGGGCACCTAGAAATAAAATTATTTTTGCCCCTAGTTCCGAGGCTTCCCCCCACTCGACCACCACCGGGTCCCCGAATCCTGGACCCCCGCTAAGGGTCGAACCAGATAGCGCGGGTCGCGCCATAGGCTTTGCCGGCGGCAGCAAAAACGGCTCTGAAAAATGACTAAGTGGAAAAAACTGAATTTTGGTATTCCATAGCTCCGGTTCCGGAGGGTCCAGCGGATCAGGGTTTGGGGTATCTGTAGCCACTGCTCCGGCATCGCTGCAGAACCATCCTTGACCCGCTTGGACCAACCCGACGGAGTATGGACCCCCTTGAAGTTCGGGACTTTTCCCATAGACTTCAATGGCAGAAAAAACCCGATTGACTTCAATGGCGGCGATTTACCATTGAAAGTCTATGGCGGAGCTGCCCGTTGTTTTCAATGGGGATTTAATGAAAAGCTGAGATTTCTTTCTCAGTGGAGATTTTTGTATTAAAATGATTTAATGTGCATTTGTGTAACTCCGGTTCCTTAGGTCGTAGCAAGTCGCTTTTTGGAACATATGGTGTCCCAGTTCTGGCAATGCGAACTGGGAAGTTTGGACCTGCTAGACCCAACGGAACCGGATATTTTAATACGTCTATGTTTTATGCTTAATACTGTATTCTAAGGTATGGATAAATTCCAGAGGCAATTTCTCTGGCCATAATGTAGCAGATGGCCGGAGAGGCGACCGAATGTCTAGGACTTAAGTATTGTTCAAAGAGTTTTGTCACCCTCACTGTTTATCCGAGGCTCAAACCAGAGCAGTTCTTAAGTGTTCCATTTAACACCTTCCAACAAAGGTTTTCCTGCCAGAAAGCCAAATGGGTAGACAGGCTGGCATTCCCTTTGCATATGTGGGGCTACAGAAATGAGACCCCAGAGTTCTACTGCGCCTGTGCCAGCTAGCAGGGGGGCATGTGTTGAAATGTGTTCCCATGTTAAAGATTGGCTGGAGGTAATTGAAAACCAATCACCGGTGCTTAATGTTACAGATAGAGGGACAAAAGGTTTATAAACTGCTGTCCACCCGTATATCCTTTGTCTTCGTTTGCTGATATGGTTACCTGATATCACCTGAATGATTTCCTGATTGCTGAGAGAAATGCTACATCTAACTTCTCATTCCCCAACCCCTAAGTAAGTGTACTTCTTGTTTGTTACTGCATTATCGGTTGTGTTCACCTTTATTCTAAGGAATAAATACAACTTATTATATCTTAAGCCTTGTTCAGTTCAAACCCAATTATTTTTGTGTAATATTAATAAGCCTGTGGAAGCTATCGTCACAGGCGTATTAATAAAACTGGTGGCAGCTGGCGGGACTGAACTGGACCTGGATTACAGTATTCTGCGGGGTACTGTGATCCAGTGGGAACTTTATGGTAATTGCAAGTTCCTGGGACTAAAGATATTGAACACACAGTAGTGCAACAAGTAACGCAAGTTGTCACACCACCTCACTGCTGCGACCCAGAACTCAGAGCCATGAGTGAAGCGGAGAACATCTATTACCTGAGAACTAGAAATCAGCTAAAAGACAAGTGCCGTGCCTATGGACTGGAATATGTGGACCAGGAGGTCGAGGACATGGTTGTTGCAATCACCGCATATGAAGCTGAGCATCCAGAGGTCCTGGAAGTAGCTCAGCTTGCCCTTTTACAGCCGCCCGGAGATCAGGGACTGAACCCAGTGCCGGGCCGGCAGGATCCCGGGGAGGGACCAAGTGCACCTCCCAGGACAAGTGCAGCAGGAGGGGCACTGATAGCTGCGGCTACCAGCCCGTTTACCCGTGAAATGCTGGCACTGATAACAGCGTGGGGAGACCGAGGGACACCGGAGGAGCGGCTACAGTTTATCTCTATGGCAGTGAACAGAACCGCTTATTGCCCCCCGGTCCGACCCCCCAAAGATGGACTCCAACTGGATAAGCACAGTCTCACCAAGTATGTGGAGGGCACTGATCGGATTGACATGTTTCTAAGGAACTTTGAAACGCAGTGCCGGCGGTACGGGGTGCTTCCCCAGCATAGGGTTGCACGCCTGGACCCGCTGCTCTCCGGCTTGGCTAAACAGACTTTGATGGCGCTTACAGAGGAGTTTGCTGATGACTATGACCACCTGAAAGAACTTTTGCTGTTTCAGCACGGTTTTACCCCTGAAGCTTACCGGGGTAAGTTCCGGCTGGAGGAGAGGCACTCTCATGAGACCTATGTCACTTATGTGACCCGCATGGCTTTGTATGGGTTACACTGGGTGGAGGGCTCTGAGGCCAGGAGTTACCAACGCCTGCTGGACCTCATCTTTCAGGAGCAGCTCATGCAGCAGTGCCCGCCGGCGGTGAGGGCTTTTGTGTATGATAAAAAGCCCAAGACCTACACCGAGTCAGCGAGGATGGCAGATGACTATGTGGTCAGCCGGTCCCAGATGACCGCCAAGGTACCAGCCAAAGCGTTAACCCCACCGGCGCCGGCCAAGAAAGCTGTGAGTACCCCCCAGTGGGCCCAAAAGCTGCCTGCGGGCAGCGGGTCACAGAAGGCGGGAGAGTTCCGGCATGAGCACCGGTGCTACAATTGCAACAGCACTGGTCACCTCAGACCAGATTGCCCGGAACCCCTGCGTTCCAACGGACCCTATCGAGGGCAACGCACCCCAGCTGCAAAGCCGGTAGCCCGCGTGCGGGTGGCTTCCACCAAAGAACCAGGACCGGTCATGGAAACAACTCCCAGCGAGACGTCCCATGTCACCCCTACCCCGGTTTCATCAGTGCCTACAGCCAGGAGCGGAGGACATCACCGCGCAGACGTGCAGCTGACGGACGGCAGGAGCAAGCATCTCACCCCGGTCACAGTCGGTGGCCGGCAAGCAGTCGGCTTGCTTTATTCAGGAGCTGCAGTGACCCTGGTCCGACCTGATATGGTCCGGCCAGAGGAATTGCTCCCAGGCCCTGGGATGCAGATCACTGTGGCTGACGGAGAGCCACGTTTCCTGCAGGTGGCCCGCATTTTTTTGGATTGGGGGGTGGGCAAGGGTGTGCGGGAGGTGGGGGTTTTACCAGGTTTGGATGCTGAAATTCTTTTGGGCAACGACCTGGGACCAATGACCTGCACCTACGACCGTGTGCCCCAGCCCACTGCAGTGGCGGCGGTTACCAGGAGCCAGACCGCGGCAATGCCGGCGGTGGCCACCCCAGTCCCCCAGCCTTTGGGACCAACGTTAGCAGAGGGCGCAGAGGAGCCCGGGGAGGTAAGCCAGGATCAGTTGCAACCACAGGCTGACGTACTGTTCCCCCTTACCCTGTCCCCTTCCCCTGACAATGACATGACTGGGGGGTGGCCAGATTTAGGAGCCCAGTTTAGGGAGGCAGTGAAGACAGACCCTACCCTGGCCGGCGTGAGACTTCAGGCGTCCGAATCTCAGGCAGGAGAGGGCACTGAGCGCTGCCTATGGCATAAGGGACTCCTATACAGAGAAGAAGGGAACCCGGGGATAGAGAAGGGATTGACCGGTAAGCGCCAGCTAGTAGTACCCCAGGGGTACCGACAGCAATTGTTACGGGTAGCTCACTCTATTCCGTTAGCGGGACATCAGGGGGTCACCAGGACGCGAGCCCGGTTATTACAGCGTTACTACTGGCCGGGGGCATCCCGAGATGCGAGCAATTTCTGCCGCTCTTGTGATGCCTGCCAGCGAGTGGGTAAGGCGGGCGACCGTGTGAAGGCACCCCTGAAACCCCTACCGATAATAGGGGAACCCTTCCAGAAGGTAGCGATGGACCTGATAGGACCCCTCATGATTCCTAGCAGGTCAGGGAAGCGCTACATCCTCACGGTGGTGGATTTTGCCACCCGGTACCCTGAGGCGGTAGCGCTTGGCACCATAAGTGCCAAGACAGTGGCAGCAGCTTTGCTGAACATTTTTGCTAGGGTAGGTTTCCCTAGTGAGATTCTAACCGATCAGGGGTCGCAGTTCATGAGTGAACTGTTACATTGTCTCTGGGATGCCTGCGGTGTACAGCACCGGCGCACTACCCCTTACCATCCCCAGACGAACGGATTATGTGAGAGGTTTAATGGTACCCTGAAGCAGATGCTTCGGACCTTTATAGAGGCGGAGGGGAAAGACTGGGAGATTCACCTGCAGCACTTGCTGTTTGCATACCGAGAGGTATCGCAAGAATCTACAGGCTTCTCCCCCTTCGAGCTACTATATGGCCGCAGGGTACGTGGACCTCTGGACCTCTTCCGTGAGGGATGGGAAGGGGGGACTACTGCTACTGATGCTTCAGTGATCCAGTATGTAGTAGATCTCAGAGACCGGTTAGAGATGCTTATGGGGGTGGCCCAGGACCACCTCAGGGCTGCTCAGACCAAGCAGAATCAATGGTATGACCAGCAGGCCCGTAGCAGAGAATTCATCCCAGGACAGCAGGTGCTTGTTCTCAAACCCACTCGGGAGAACAAGCTGATGGCTGCCTGGTCGGGACCGTACCCGGTTATCCGAAAGGTGAATGAATGCAACTATGTTGTACAGGTAGCGCCTGAGAGGCACAAGACATATCACATTAATATGCTAAAGGAATACAGAGCACCGAGTATGGGAGCAGTAATGGCCATTTGTAGCCCACTGCTGGAGGATCCGGCGAGCAATGCTCTGCCTGATCTCCTAGGGGAGGCAAAGCAAGGAAACACTGTTGAGCAGGTGGAGATAGGGGCACAGTTGAGTGCTAGGCAGAAGGGAGAAGCCAGGGACATGCTAGCTCAGTATAGCGCCCTCTTCACTGACATGCCAGGGACCACACATCTCACCAAACACCCAGTACACACAGGGGACCTGCAGCCTCTGCATAAGCACGCTTATAGAGTGTCAGCAGAGGTCAAGACCAGTATGGAAAGAGAGATAGAGGAGATGCTGACCCTAGGGGTAATTACTCCATCTCAGAGCCCTTGGGCAAGTCCAGTAGTCCTAGTGCCTAAGAAGGACAAAACCATCAGGTTTTGTGTGGACTACCGGTTGCTCAATGCTGGGACGGTGTCAGATGCTTACCCCATGCCCCGCATGGATGAGTTACTAGATGAACTCGCGGGGGCAAAGTATCTGACCACCATGGATCTGAGCAAAGGCTATTGGCAGATCCCCCTGACCCTGGAGGCTAGGGAGAAGTCAGCATTCATCACTCCAAGTGGCCTCTATGAGTTTTTGGTGATGCCATTTGGGATGAAGAATGCCCCGGCTACCTTCCAACGCCTGGTCAATAGGTTACTGGAAGGGATGCAGAGCTATGCCAGGGCTTACTTAGATGACATTGCTGTCTTTAGTAATTCCTGGGAATCCCACATAGGACATGTAGCTGCGGTGCTGGATAGGATCAGAGAGGCTGGGCTTACCTTAAAACCCACTAAGTGTATGGTAGGGATGGCAGAAGTCCTGTACTTAGGGCACAGGGTGGGTGGAGGGCATCTCAAACCAGAGCCAGCCAAGGTAGAAGCCATAGTTCAGTGGCCGGTTCCAAAAACCAAGAAACAGATCATGGCATTTTTGGGCACCGCAGGGTACTATAGGAAGTTTGTCCCACAGTACAGCGCCCTGGCCAAACCCCTGACTGATCTGACTAGGAAGCACCTGCCTGTGCTTATTACCTGGTCTCCTGCCTGTGAAACTGCTTTCCAGGGACTGAAAACTGCGCTTGCTGGAGCCCCTATACTGGCTGCTCCAGACTATACCAAGCATTTTATTATACAAACTGATGCCTCAGACTTTGGTGTGGGGGCTGTGTTGAGCCAGGTGGGGGACGACGGCAAAGAGCACCCTGTGGTGTATCTCAGTCGCAAACTGCTCCCCAGGGAGGTGGCATATGCCACCATTGAAAAGGAGTGCTTGGCCATTGTGTGGGCACTCAAAAAGCTCCAGCCCTATGTCTATGGGAGGGCTTTCACGGTCATCACAGACCACAATCCCCTGAGTTGGCTACAGAGGGTATCAGGGGAAAATGCCAAACTGCTGAGATGGAGCTTGGCTTTGCAAGAATTTTAATTTACCATTCAGCACAAAAAGGGCAGTGAAAACAGCACTGCTGATGGACTTTCACGCCAGGACTATCCCTCTGAGACTGAATTCATTAATGGTGCCAGCAGTGCCCCACTCCCCGTCAGGGCCAGTGGGCCACAGGACACGCATTAAGAAGGGGAGGTGTAGAGGGAGAAAGGGGGTGGCCCGGTATTAAAGGGGTTGCACCCCATTTGGCCACCCCTGACCGCACCAGGGAGACAAGGGGTTAACTGGACTGAGGTCCACAAATGTGATTTAACCCTTGTTATGACCTGTAAATGTATTTTCCCCTGTTCCCCTGTTCCATTGTAATGTCTGTGTTAATCAGTGTCTGCATCACACACACAGTAGAATCCACCCGGGAGCACAAGGGTTAATAGTTCTTTAATGATTATAGCTCTTTGTGTAGTTTTCCCGCCTTTTCAGGCACCATTTTGCAGGTCCCCATTGGCCGCCATTAGGGCTCAATGCATTCCAATGGAAGATTGTGCTGTTTTAGTCCTGTTTCCTGTAAAGACCAGCAGGTGGCGTCCGAGAGGGAGAGCGGCGGTTTCCCATTGAAAGTCAATGGGCCCATTGACTTCAATGGAGATGCCTCGAGGTAACCTTTCCAAGAAGAAGTTGGCTGCCGTCCAGACCGCAAACCGCAAAGCGGATACAATGTCTAAAAAAGAGTTACAATCACTTGAGTCAAGTTCAAAGTTAATTGATGTGGGAATAAACAGTTCTAGGGCACCTAGAAATAAAATTATTTTTGCCCCTAGTTCCGAGGCTTCCCCCCACTCGACCACCACCGGGTCCCCGAATCCTGGACCCCCGCTAAGGGTCGAATCAGATAGCGCGGGTTGCGCCATAGGCTTTGCCGGCGGCGGCAAAAACGGCTCTGAAAAATGACTAAGTGGAAAAAACTGAATTTTGGTATTCCATAGCTCCGGTTCCGGAGGGTCCAGCGGATCAGGGTTTGGGGTATCTGTAGCCACTGCTCCGGCATCGCTGCAGAACCATCCTTGACCCGCTTGAACCAACCCGACGGAGTATGGACCCCCTTGAAGTTCGGGACTTTTCCCATAGACTTCAATGGCAGAAAAAACCCCATTGACTTCAATGGCGGCGATTTACCATTGAAAGTCTATGGCGGAGCTGCCCGTTGTTTTCAATTGGGATTTAATGAAAAGCTGAGATTTCTTTCTCAGTGGAGATTTTTGTATTAAAATGATTTAATGTGCATTTGTGTAACTCCGGTTCCTTAGGTCGTAGCAAGTCGCTTTTTGGACCATATGGTGTCCCAGTTCTGGCAATGCGAACTGGGAAGTTTGGACCTGCTAGACCCAACGGAACCGGATATTTTAATACGTCTATGTTTTATGCTTAATACTGTATTCTAAGGTATGGATAAATTCCAGAGGCAATTTCTCTGGCCATAATGTAGCAGATGGCCGGAGAGGCGACCGAATGTCTAGGACTTAAGTATTGTTCAAAGAGTTTTGTCACCCTCACTGTTTATCCGAGGCTCAAACCAGAGCAGTTCTTAAGTGTTCCATTTAACACCTTCCAACAAAGGTTTTCCTGCCAGAAAGCCAAATGGGTAGACAGGCTGGCATTCCCTTTGCATATGTGGGGCTACAGAAATGAGACCCCAGAGTTCTACTGCGCCTGTGCCAGCTAGCAGTGGGGCATGTGTTGAAATGTGTTCCCATGTTAAAGATTGGCTGGAGGTAATTGAAAACCAATCACCGGTGCTTAATGTTACAGATAGAGGGACAAAAGGTTTATAAACTGCTGTCCACCCGTATATCCTTTGTCTTCGTTTGCTGATATGGTTACCTGATATCACCTGAATGATTTCCTGATTGCTGAGAGAAATGCTACATCTAACTTCTCATTCCCCAACCCCTAAGTAAGTGTACTTCTTGTTTGTTACTGCATTATCGGTTGTATTCACATTTATTCTAAGGAATAAATACAACTTATTATATCTTAAGCCTCGTTCAGTTCAAACCCAATTATTTTTGTGTAATATTAATAAGCCTGTGGAAGCTATCGTCACAGTATAGTAGTGAAGTCAAACCGCGCTCTTGCTTCCTAACCGGATCTTGGGATAGATCAACTCTTCCCTTTTGCAGCTGATGCGGTGTGAAGGTACCCCTCCACAGGTCCCGTCGCAGCATGACTCCAAACGCCGGGCAACAGCAGAAAATGGAACACAAAAGCGCACCAAGGGTCAAGATTTAATTAAAACAATTGAATAATAACAATAAAAACTTACATGGTGGGGTAAGTATGTCCAGTAGAACAGGGCAGAGGAAAGCAGTCCTGGTGGTGTCCTGGGCACAGGGAGATGGTGCTGAGACTTACAAGGTAGACCCGTGCGCTGGGGCTGCCTGGCTCGGCACCACGTTGCTCTTCCTTCCGGGTTGCAGCTCCATCAGGACCCGTAGGACCCTTACGCCGGAGTAATTTTCTTTGGGAACCGGCATTTGAGGCGGGCTACCATCTAAGGGTCCTACGGGTCCTGCAAGAGCTGCAACCCGGAAGGAAGAGCAACGTGGTGCCGAGCCAGGCAGCCCCAGCGCGCGGGTCTACCTTGTAAGTCTCAGCACCATCTCCCTGTGCCCAGGACACCACCAGGACTGCTTTCCTCTGCCCTGTTCTACTGGACATACTTACCCCACCATGTAAGTTTTTATTGTTATTATTCAATTGTTTTAATTAAATCTTGACCCTTGGTGCGCTTTTGTGTTCCATTTTCTGTCACAGTATAGTAATTGCTTAATTGGGAGTGGGCACTTTTCCATGACTTTGGATAGAATTGGGAGAAGGGAGATTGGCCTGTAGTTTGAGACAGTGTTTTTGTCCCCACTTTTGAAGATTGGGTCAACTCTGGCAGTTTTCCAGGTTTTAGGGATATGGCCTGCAGACAGGATAGAGTTGACTATGGAAGCAATTGGTTTGGCAATGGCTGGGGCACCAAGTCTTAGGAACCTACATTGTAGTAAGTCAGGTCCACATTGGTTGCTTAGTTTATTTTGGGGAGCGCTTGTGTAATCTCCTCTTCGAATACTTGGCCAAATTGAAAATTGTGGGCAGTGTTGGGAGGGGGTGGGGCTATATGGTACTCCCAGGATGAGATTCAGGTTTGTGGTTTGTGTTGCGTTTTGCTAATAAGTTAGTAGCACACCCCACAAAGTAATCATTGAATGCATTTGCAATGTCAGTGGGGTTTGTCAGAATAATATCCCCCTTAGTGATATTACTTGGTTGTTGATGGTTAGGAGGCTGGAATATATTGTTGATAACCTTCCAGAAGTTAGCTGGGTTTGATGTATTCTGGTGGAGATTTTCAGACTAATATTGTGCTTTTGCATTCCTTGTTTGCCTTGTGCACATGTCCTGCAGGAATCTGTAGTGATTGAGATCCTTGGTAGTGCCAGTTAGGTTGTAGCTTTTCCACAAGGCATCCCTAAAATTGTAGAGTGCTATAAGGTCAGTTGTAACTCAGTTGTAAGGTGGGCATCCCGTACCCTTATTCTGCGTAGTGGAGCATCGGTATCACAGAGTTTTAAGAACTCGGATTGAAAATAGTCGAGCGCAGAATCAGGGTCGGGAATGAACTCGATTCTGTTCCAAGGGCAGTTGGTAAGGTCAGCCAGAAACTGTTGTGGGTTAAAGTTTCTAAATGTTCTAGTGAGGAGAACTTTAGGGCTTGAATTGGGCGGTTTAATTTTCCTTACACAGTACACTATTGCATGGTCACTGAAAATGTGAGGAAGGATACCAGAGAATTGGATTCTGCTGGGATTTGAGGAGAGAATCCAGTCTAGCAAGGAATGGTTGTGCGATTTCAGGTTTGTCCATGTGGGTTGGGAAATGAGTTGCATTAGGTTAAGTGACTTAAGTTGTATCTGGATTTTGTGATTTTTGATGGAACTCCAACTGCAGGACGCCCGAATCAGGCAGTGAGGCGTGTGGAGTTAAATGTCTTGTTGCAAGTGATGTCATCAGGGGCTGGCTCCTGATGTCCCTCTCTGGATTGGTCGTCTCCCTGTCCTCTGATTTGCTTAATACCCAGCATCAGGTGTGTGTGATGTCATCGGGGGCCAATCATGTTATCACTGTCAGGATTGGTTGCCTGCACTCCTCCAGCTCTAACACCGCTACGATTACCATATTGTGATGTCATACAGGGGCGTGTTCTTTGGAGCCGAAGTTTTCCTTGAACTCCTCCAGCAGTAAACAATGTGAAGGCTGCCGCTCGTGTGTAGAAAGGCTAGTGTCACCACTTGCAAGTAACCAATCCGCTCACTCGAACACCATACCCATGCTGACAGCCACTTTGTGTCTGTTCATAATCACAGCAGTAGAACAGGTTTTCATCACAAATACACAACCCAGAGGTTTTACAGTTAAGAAAATGTCTGATAATGACGAGAGTTGTCCCAGTTAGAAAACGTTTTAGTGGGGATAATAAATTCACATGCTTTGCATGTGCCGCACGTAAAAGTGCCCATAGGGCGCTGAGGCAACCGAGACTTAGTGGCCGCACTGCCAAGATGGCTGTGTACCAGCCA